>NC_143588.1:108748268-109053258 GCF_048544385.1 Mastigoproctus giganteus
TTAGTAAATATTATAAATGCAGTTAATAAAGTTCAACTAAATTATAATTATCTTATGATTCATTTCCGGTATTTATTGTAGAATTTGCAGGTGGAGCTACAGATGGCTTGCTGATATCTATTAAAATAGTTTTGGTTTGTCTGTTTTCATGAGGTGGGCAAAATATTTGAATGGGTCAGAAGGATAGTGAACACGTCACTTTCAAATAGTATTAATTAAAAAAAAAAAATCAACTTTTGCGTATGAGCCAATAAAAAAAATCATTGTTAGATAAATTTAAATAAATTATGTCAATATTTGTTATTTTATTTTATTTATTTATTATTTATTTATTTTTTTTTTTTGGCTGGTGCAGCATAAACCTCAAGCTACTTTGCACTATATGACTAATAATTAAAAAAAAAAGAAGAAAAAAAAAGGACTTGGTTCACTTTAACTCGAATATTTTTCCACTTCCGTAGAATACGAAGTCCTATTACTATTTTTATTATTTAGGATTGAATGAATTAATAATATCACTTTTTCTTTACCAGTGCTGTTTTATTTAAACAAATAATGTGTTACTCAATTTAAAATTACAATTTTTTTGCACAAAAGAAAAAAGATAAAAGTGGGTTCTTTTATTAGTCTTACGTATATTCATGCATAAATTGAGACTCATCTTCAGGCACTTCAACAGATCCAATGTTCCTTTCCACCGACAACTTTTTGTAGAAACTGTGGTGACAAGTAGTGCTGCACCAAGGTATTTCGACGCCCTTTAACAAAGATATATATTTTTTACCTCATTGTTCTTCTGTTTTGGCGTCCCAGGCAAGGGCCCTGTTAGCCCGTATCTTAATCCAGCACCAGTGACAACTGGTGCTGGATTAAGCAGACATGATTTCAATAACGAAACCATGTCTGCTTTCTTTGCACTCGTTACAGGCCGTCGGTCTTTGTTTAGTTGATTTTAACTTGCGCCAATGAAGATAGAGGTCTATCAATTTTCTCCTTCTTCTGTACTCAATTTCTTCGAATGGCATTAAATCGCTTGATGAGTTTTTGTAAAATATTGAGAAGAAACATCCTCTTTTAAACTGCTGCCATTGAAAGTGAAGCAAGGTGACAGGCTCCTTGCTAATGTTTTTTTCTGTTGATTATGACCTTTTCTAGAGGCTCTGGTGACAAAAAAATCATTGTGCCTAAGTTCAACTACTTTAAATGGTGGGTCTTTTTTCTTTTTTATTATATTAATCCAGTCGGCAGGGCCGTATATCGGTGAATGTTTCTTACTAAACTTTTCAATAAATCCGAAATCGGCGTCATTTGGTAGGTAGGAGTGACCAGAAACCATGAATACTACGTCAATTGCATTGAAGGCCATAAAGGGTCGTTGCACAACTTCAGTAAATTAAGTGCAACCTTTATATTGTGGTTTTGCCCCCCCCGCAAGAGTCACAATAGAGAATAATGTTGGTGCATTGACTGGCGTTATCTTTTAAATGCTTTGTCGTAACAGTAAAGATTTCTTGAGACCCTCTTCCACCTTATGTCTCATTGCACACATACATTACAGAGGGTCCAGATTTAATTGGGTAGACACCACGATTGTACATGTACAAATTTCTCTTGTAATAAGCGACGGATGTGGTTAGCTTCGGAAATGCAAGGGCTTTATGCAAATCAAAAAATGGTTCGTCATCAGACAAAGTTTCTTCCATTACTGACATTAAAAATAGCAACGAGAGAATCAAATGCCAGTAACTAAAATTAACTAGATAATATTTATTTTAACAATAACATTACACTTTCAACGATTCAAGCGCTGCATGGTTATAACCATGCAGTTACCTCTGAATAAATAAGGGGACTTCGATTACTTTCCTGCTGAATCTCTTTCAAGATGGGCTATCATCGGCCGGCTAAAGAACTAACGACTTGGTCCACATTTTCACTGAATAATTATTGGCGGGAAGGGACTTAGTACACCTGTAGCCCGACTTGAGGAAAAATTGGACTTGGTTCACTATACTTCTGACCCACTAATTTATAAACACTTCTGTTATTTAATGACGGGCTTCAACTGCATTTTCTAAAGTTGAGCTATCCATTATCGGCAAAAACGATAACAAAAATGCCCTGTTTTCGAAACTGTCGATCCGCCATCCTCTCTTCGTAATGCCACGCTTTCAGATAGAATATTTGCTAAGGTGACTAACAAATCTTCCCTTTTTCTTTTTACTCTTACCGACGTAGAAATTGAGAAAGTGGTTTATTTATCAAACGAGTACTTATTTCATTATTTGCTTTCTTTGTTGCAGCACTTATTTTCAGTTTCATGCTTTAATGTTTGATTCAGTTACGCTCTCACTGGTAACTAGGGGCGTTCCTAGGGAACGTGGCAAACTGGTGCCAATCGTACTTTGGCGTGCCCTAAAAATATTTATATATTTTGTTGTACTTTTATTCATATAATGATAATTTATATCAAAAGCAATACAATTATAATTATTGATGACGAAATTTTATTACTTTTAAGCTAAAAATCAATAAACAAATGTGCACTAAAAGAGACTCCTTCAGCTTCACTAATCAAACAAATGAGATCAGTCATACATTATTTTCTATTAATAAATGTAAGAGCAACAAGGCTCAATATGTTTTACGTTATAAATCAATTAACAAATGAATGAGAGGGATTACCCCAATAATGACTTGTAGAATATTGGTTGGCGGTTCAATGTTTTTGGGGTCGGGTTTGGAGCTGTTAAACCATTGATTACGGGCTGTGTCGTAGATAGGGTAGGGTCAGCAGGTACATTGCATCCCTTGACTCCAGAATCTGGTATTGTGACACCTTATTTGTGAATTGCAATAGCCCCTTTTTTTGGTGATGTATCCACCGACAAAAAATCCTGGCTATGCCACTTCGGGTGCAAAGAATTCACATAAGTTGTTTCAATTTTTTGTACATGTAACTGGATATTGGAGAGTGTCAACGTTGAAGCATTCTACAAGTCACTATTAAATTTATTTGTTAATTATTATATATTAAAACATTAAATTTAATCTAATTTTTATATTAAAAAATCCTCAATAGATACATATTAAAAAAATCATTTTACGATAAGGGCGTGAGATTAAAGCTATAACATTGGCTGATCTCCAGATTGTGGGTACACCTTGTCGTGATGATGGCCAAATCGGGACGGATTCAAGCAAAAAAAAGCCACTTCCTCCGGAGGTGTACCCATAAACTGGAATATAATCATGAAATGATATACATATCATTTTATGTATATCATTCAATGTCAATGACACAGTCATTGATATACAGGAATTTTTCTAGCAGGGATAAGGAGGTGATTATTCCCTTGTATAAGGCAATGGTTAGGCCACATCTTGAGTACTGTATACAGGTCTGGAGGCCTCATTTCAAGAAGGATGTAGAGCTGCTGGAACGGGTACAGAGAAGGGCAACAAGATTAGTGAATGGAACAAAGGGTTGCTCTTACGAAGAAAGGCTTAAGTTTTGCAAATTACAGAGTCTGGAGACTAGGCACCGGCGAGGTGATCTGATAGAGGTGTATAAGGCTTTGAATGGTTTGAGCATGCTCAATGCCAATGGGATTCTTCATCTTGCTCAGAATAATCAGCTCAGAGGGCATAAATTCAAATTGAGGAAGGATAGATGTGCGGAAATTTGCCTTTGGCTAGCGGGTGGTTGGTTGGTGGAACCGACTTCCATCACTTGTTGTTGAAGTTGATAGCCTAAACAAATTTAAAGCTCAACTGGACAGGTATTTCGAGCGAACGGAGGGGTGAAATGGGAGTGATTTTTTTTTTTTTTTTTTTGGCTGATGCTGAATAAGCTTGCTTTCTTGCATCATATGCCTCTACTAATGCTAATGCTAAAATTTAAAGATAACAGTACTGTATCTTGCCGCCACTCTGTGAATAGTAAAAAAGAATTTAGAGAGACTACATCATACAGAAATGATGAATAGTATCTGAATAAATGTTTTATTTTTGTTGCCTTTCAGCAATATTTAAAATTAATGTAGGTTTTATTTTTTTCTCGATTTACAGTGTGGTGTCAAGAAACGGAATAATAGTTTTAAAATTACTTACCTTTGTACCACTATGCCACAGAGAAGTAAGATATGTTACTACTGTGTGCAGTATGCAAATACTATTCAAAATCACTATTATTAGTAAACATTTATGCATCGACTAACGATTGAGCTTCAATATTCATTAAAAAATAACAACTAATGTATACACAGAAGAAAATCTTAGCAGCATGTCGCTTCAATTCAACGAGCAAAACCACAATCATGTAATATTGTAATAACTCATTGCTGGTCATCTCCACAGGCCGCTGCATGTTCTTTCTCTAGTTATTATTATTATTATTAGCCATATGGTGCAAGGAAGCCTGAGGCTTATGCTGCACCAGCCAAAAAAAAAAAAAAAAAAAAAAAAATCCCGAGTTACCCTGAGAGATAGAGAGAGGGAAGTAGAGAGGAATCATCAAAAAAGAGAAGAATGATGATCCAGCTCAGCCTGGGTTTGCTAAGCCCATACCCACCAGATGTGAGCCCCTGGGGTAATATCCTGAAGAAATGTAGTCCGTGTTTTGTCGTGATCAGATAAGTCAGTACACTTCGAGCAAATAGTCGAATAGCAATTATTTGGCTGTACCCATTGTGAAACAATGGGTACAGTGAGTGTGGACTCACTGTCGAAAGAAAACGCCTCCGTATTATTAAATATATAGAAGATTTTAGAATAGATAAGCATTATGCACACATGAACAAAAGTTCAGTAACCTGTTCACATTCAGAAAAATATCATATTTAAAAATTTCTTCATATATGTAAGTTAGTTTCTGGCACCCCTGCTGGTAACAACTTGAATCAAAAATTTCATTTGATTGTAGTATATGTAACGTTTTCTTTTTATTGCAGCTTGTTCACTTGTGGTTTTGCTCTGAAGTTTCAGACCTCTTACAAAATTATCTCCACTTTTTGATTAGGTCTTTCGCTAAAACAAATAACTTTATTAATCAATTAATAATTAAGAAATCAATTATATATGAAACTATACATTACATTAATTTAGTTTTACTTTTTTTTACAGATATTTAGCATCAGGAATGACGTTTGCGGGCCTGGAGTTTGATTTCCATATTTCGAGAAAAACCATACCATTCATAATAAAAGAAACATGCAAAGCAATTTGGGAAATTTTATCACCTCTAGAAATGCCAGTTCCAAATGAAGAATTATGGATGAAAATCGCACAACGGTTTTTTGATACCACCCACTTTCCAAACTGCGTTGGAGCAATTGATGGAAAGCACATCAAAGTTAATTGTCCTCCCAACTCAGGATCAGTATATATTAATTATAAAAAGTTTTTTTCTATTGTGCTGTTAGGGGTGGCAGATGCAAACTACTGTTTCACTGCAATAGAAGTTGTTGCTTACAGACGCGATGGTGATTCGAACATTTTTAAAAATTCAAATTTTGGAAGAAGATTGCTAAAGAAACAACTTGATTTGCCGTTAAACAGAGCTCTTCCTGGTACCAATGAGCCAGCAATGCCATTTGTTTTTGTAGGAGATGAAGCATTTGGACTGACTGAAAATTTAATGCGACCATACCCATCAAAAAATTTGAGCAATGAGCGAAGAATTTTCAATTATAGATTAACTCGAGCAAGGCGATTTGTAGAATGCACGTTTGGAATACTGAGCAATAAGTGGCACATTTTTCACTCTAGCATATTGCTGAATCCCGATTCTGCTATCGACGTAATAAAAAGTTGTTGCATATTGCATAATTTTGTAAGAAGAAGGGACGGATATGTTTTTGAAGACACGTTAACTTGTGACATGGAAGAGGGAATGGAAGCAACAGCAGTTGGAGGGCGCTCTTCAGGTCTGTCAATAAGGGATTCTTTTTCTAAATATTTCAACGGTGTCGGCGCCCTCTCATGGCAAAAGAGTAGAATATAATTACAATAAAATTTATCATATTTTTAAAAATAAATTTTAGTATTTAGTAAATTATAATTCTGAAAGAGAAAAAAAAAAGAAACTGTACAACGAATTTGAATTGAATGTGGAAATTAATTTTTGAAAAAATTATCTATTACTTTCCCTCACATATAATATTAGGTATGTTAATATGTATTGGCAAACAAGTATAACACATTACGTTATGGCTTACTACTTGCTTTCGCTATACTTTTCAAAAAAAGAAAGTGAGAGACGTTATAGTTCAGATTGGTGCCTCTTTTACCCTGGGTAAAATTTATATAAGCTAATAGTTTCCTAGGGTTTGCCACCATGCGGAAAATAGACCTTAGTTGTGAATTCTGTATTAACGGAACTTTTATCGGCTTTCTTCAGAGCTGGCCAGGGTAGCCAGGGGGCTTTGGGAAAGGTACCATGCTTTCTATCTCTTGGAAACTTCCATTTTGTCCAGTTAAACAACCAAAAGCGCACACATTAGACATAATATTTGGATGATTTTTATCTTAGTTGCATTGGCTCTAAACAAACACTAACCAGAGCCTCAAAAATTGTATTGCGTATCAGGATTAAGACGCATTTGCAGGAGTGGATTGGTAGTTACAATGGCGATGGGGTTGGAAATATTTTGAGGATGTTCACTTTTTTGTTTAACTATACTGTAGGTATTCTTCCCAATCGCGGCTGTTAGAGACTGTAACTCTTAGCAGTCGGCAAAACGGGTTGGGGGGGGGGTAAGGTACAGAAGTTCAATTTTACAAAATTAAAAAAGTATTTACATTAGCCTTACTAACGAGCGGTGATGAGCACAATCAGGTGGCCATAATCGATTATGGCAAATCATTTCAATCATAATTTCGTATATCAAAATCACTGCTTCATGAAATGGTGCGCTGGTGGGTGCCAAAAATGTTAACTGATGCTCGCAAAGTGAGATGAGTCACAAGCACATTAACATCTCTGAATCGTTATACAGAGGAAGATGTTTCCTATTAGACAATACAGCTGCCAGAAAGATCTGGACTAATCATCACATCCCAGCAATAAACAATAATCACCACAGCCGAAGCATACAAAGTCACCTCATATGAAGAAATTTAAAGAAGCAATTTAAAAAAATGACTATTTTCTGGGCCAAAAAGGTGTCTTGCTTGTTAAATTGATGACACAAGGAATAACCATACTGAGAGAAATTAAGGGGGGGAATTCATATTAGTTTTAGCCAAGAACAGCCTCATTCATGCATGTACATTTTGCTTATAAATTGCATGTGTTCTCTGGTTGGTCTGCTGGATGAGGAACTTGAGTATCCGACAGAAAGACCATGCTATCCTTGCCTAAGACCAACTAATTGATCTATGGAGGGGGAAAACCTCATGAGGGTTGCTCAGCCCTTTACCACACGGTGTAGGAAGGAAAGTGATAATAACTACTCTACTACAGCAAGAACTGAATATACAGAAATTATGACTAACCATTAATGAATTGGCATATCATTAAAAAGATAAGGTGCAAGACTTTTCTGACAGGGTGCTACAAAAATTGGTTCCTTGGTATAAAAAGCATTTAAATGTCTCTGGAAATTATGTACTAAAATAGTAAAATATATGACCTGATTAATTTCTGAACATTTTGTTTGGAATATTTGTGTTGTTGGTGTTGGGTTTGAGTATTTTTCTGGACACATCTTGTAGGTTTTAATTTCCAATATTCGAATAACATCATAGCATTCGTATTAAAAGTGGCAAATGATGCAAGAAAGCAATACAGCATCAGCCAAAAATATAATAATACAATAAAATAACAAAAAATTCCATTTCACCGTGTCTGTCCCCTAATATAGCTTTTCCAATTCTTTGAATTTATTTAAACTATTCACTTACCCAATGGATGGAAGGTTGTTTCAGAAACCATCCACCCACCAGCTGAGTGCAAACTGCTTCACATCTCTTCTGCAACCATCCTTCCTCAATTTGAATTTATGCCCCATCATGTGCATAGTCTGAGCAAGACAAAGAATCACATCAGCAATGAGTTTGCTCAAGTCACTGTGCACGCTTCCATCCTGCATAGTGGATTGATAATGGCTGTAGTTTACTTTTTTTTTCAGTGGAGTATTTTCAGGTTTATACGTCTCTCAGAACATGAAAATCAGTCTGTGAACAATTACGTGCATTGTCTGAAAAACAGTAAGGGTACTATTAGTATTTAAAAGAATTCTATTTATTCTCTGGCACGATCAGAGGAGTTTACAATTGCGGTAAATTTTATACTATATACAATAACATTATTATATATATAGTATAATAATGTACACTGCCATTAATATCCGGACACATGCCCTTAGACAAAAAGAGCTCTTATTGTGTCATTTAATATTTTGTGCTGAAATCTTTTGCTTTTATGACAGCCTTCAATCTTCATAGCATGCTCTCAACCAACTTTTTATAAATGTCAGGTGATATGTTCCTCTACTTGCCTTTATTCCCTTGGTCTTGTTCTCTGGGCGGTCTTGACGTGAATGTATCAAACACATCCCAAAGATGCCCGATAGGGTTCAGATCAGTACTCTTGGCAGGCTAATCCAACTTTTCCACACCCATGTCCTCAAACCACTCTGTCATGACCCGAGCAGTAGTGCAAGGTGCATTGTCTTGCTGATCCAAGTATGGGCCTTCCCTGAAGTACTGCCATAATGTTGGAAGCGCATAATTGTCCAGGCTGTCCTGGTATTGCACAGCATTCATAGTTTTGTCAATAACGACTAACGGGCCCAAGCCAAACCATGAAAGGATTCCCATACCATGACACTGCCTCCATTAAACTTCATTGCTGGGAGGATACAATCAGGAAGGAAATGTTCCCCTGGCATTCACTACAACCAGGACCGGCCATCAGACTGATAGACTGTGAACCTCAACTAGTCTGTACATAGGACTGTTTTCCACTGTCATAGTCCAGGATTCGTGCTCCTTACATGTAATCAGCATCTAGCATTTGTTGAGGTAATTCTGTTGAACATGTCATCTTGCATGCCCATTTTTGCAAATGTCTGTTCAAAGCCCAGTGCATAGGACCTGTTTCCACATCCATAGAGGGGGTGTCAGGATAATGGCAGGGCAATGTATATTATTTATGAGCTTTTTCTATATGTGGTTTCTGTAATTTGCTATATCTACTGGCCTATATTGTGACTGGCTGCTAAGACAGAGCTTGGTAGAATACTTATACATTGATGAGCCAAAACATTATGACCAGCAAGTTATCATGCAAATCGAAGCAACTGCAGGTGAATTAAGGCACATGCTTGGGTTGGGACATGGTATAAAACACCCAATACTGATCTCTGCTAATCAGTGTTACTCTAGTTTTTCAGTTGGGAAAGGCAGCAGACTTAAGCAAGTTTGACAAAGGCCAAATTGCAATGGCCAGATGACTGGGTCGGAGCACATCCAAAACAGCATGGCTGGCGGGCTGCTCACGGTTAGTACCTACCAAAAGTGCTCCGACAAGGGAGAACCCACAAACCGCTGGTGAGGTGTTGCACAACCATGGCTCATCGATGCTTGAGGTGGGCAAAAGCTCTCCCGGATGGTATGTGTCAACAGAAGGGTGACTGTGGCACAACTTGCCAGTAATTGGAATGTTTGTAACAGGAGTAATGTGTCACAACACACAGTACATCGAACCCTGCTGAAAATGGGGCTGCTTCGAGTACCCATGCTAACCACGGTTCACTGGCGACAGCACATACAATGGGCATGTGAGCATCAAAACTGGACCTCGAGTGATTGGAAGGTCGTCTGAATCACATTTCCTCTTGCACAATGTGCACGGCCAGGTACTTATGCATTGTTCACTTGAGGAAGTGATGGTACATGGATGCAAGGTGGGATGAAAACAAGCCGGTGGCAGCAGTGTCATGCTTTGGGCGATGTTCTGCGGAGATAGCCTGGGTCCGGTCATCCATGTGCTGGGCACTCTGATGTCTATAACCTACTTAAACATCATTGCTGACCAGATACACCCTTTCACGGCAACGGTCTTCCCCTCTGACAGTGCCATTTTTCAGCAGGATGGTGCGCGTTGCCCCACGGCCTGGAATGTTCAAGACTGGTTTGCAGAACATGAGGAAGACTTTCAGGCATTGCCCTGACCTCAATTCCTTAGACATCAATCCCTCTGTTGGCACAGCAACTCTGATCTGTCACAGACCTTACAACCACAGACCTTACAGGAGTTAAAGGATCTGCTGGTTATATGTTGGTACCAGATACCAACATGTAACCAACTGGTTACAACAAGACATATTTAGAAATTATGTAGTATCCATGCGTCGCTGGGTACAAGCTGTTTTGGCTCCACGTGGACGACCAACATCACATTAGGTAGGTGGTCATGTTTTGGCTCATTGGTGTATATGCTCATTTTGTGTATATGTATTGTGGTCACAGTTTAACTCACAGGAAGCAAATTTAGGTAAGGAAATAGACACTGTTATCCTCACATAAACAGATGGCCCAGAGTGTAGAAAAAATTACTTGAAGGAAAGTGAAATATATGAAGAATATAAAGTTAGTGCTTGGGTTATCTGGGCTAGTAACGACCATACCATACAAGAATGGATGGGAATTCACTCTTAGAAATCCTGATCCTAACTTTATATAGATCATATGAATATTTTTTCTAGGCACTGGCTCTTCTGTCACGTTCTGTCAGCTTTAGGAAGTTCTCTGGATCATTTCGTGACAGTTTCAGACCGTCTGTTTCCATTTGTGGAATGCATCAGCAATTGTTGACTTAAGGATTTTCAGTGCCAATGAAATATCAAAACATACCGATTGCTTATGTGCCACCTTATCATTCTGGTGAAAGTGCATTCAAAACCATACTACTCTCTCCTTGAGTATATGAAGGGACAGTTATTTTTATAGTTGTCTTATATGTGGTAATAGGTAGGATGTGGTCAACTATCAATGGAAAGATATCCAGATAATAATGGCACCCACCTTGCACACATTGATATCTGGACGGCTGTCCTTGTACTATGGGATAATTACCTCCACATCCCTGATTGCAAAGTTTCTCTATATCAGTGAAAAAACCCCATGAGTTGTCCTGGCAACATGTCTGCACTGCTCAAAGAACTTCATATCTGATTGCACAATTACCCTCAGATCTTTTTTTTTTTTTTCTGTCTTCCACTACTCTGCATGTAGTACTAAACAGTTGGTACTAAATTGTATGAAACTGCTTTGAACTGTTTCTAATTATGGCAGCACAGAAAACTAATTCTGAACTTGCAGTCTCAGTTGTAACAAAGACACACTCAGTCTACGTAACACCAGTTTTTTTTTTAATTATAAAAAATTAAATTTTAGCTTTTTCTTAAACAAATTGAAAACAGTGATTTGCTAAACCGATTTAAAAAAAATATTGAGCAAAAATAAATTAGATGAACCAACAAAGTTTTATCATATTTCTTTAGAATTTTCATTCACTTACCGCATTTTGAAATTTAGATGCCTGTGTCTGGCAAACACAACATGAATGTCTGTATTTTTGTAAGCTAAAGCATTATGGCAAGATTTACTTTACTTTACTTTTTTGTGGCATATTACAGACGCTATGTGAAAATGGGAATTTAAGAAGAAAAAAAAAAGCAGCATCTGTTAGACACCATGCTAGCAGAAGGTTAAAAGTGATAACTATGTCTGGGCAAACATTTTGAAAATTATTTAACGTAATAGTAGGCAAATATCTTTTCATTAATCTTGAGTTTTTAACATAGTTTAACACTATTGATATAAAAATAATTATTTAATTACTAAATTTCAATATTGTTCAATTATAATTGTCACTACTGCAAGTGTCCAAGAGTACATTTATGGCTCCAAATCCATTTTAAAGACACTGCTCTGAAGATATATAAAAAAAGTGGCTTTAATTTAAAAAAAAAAAAAAAGAAAATAAGTCATACCAAAGTATGTCCTGATATCCCTTACAACTGAAATACCACAAGCAATACGTCTAAACTTTCAGTAATAGTTCAATATCTTAACCATTCAAGGAAGCCATAATAGATGTTATTTTGGAACAAAATATTTTAGTTAGCACTCTTATCTGCTGAGAGGTAAGATTTTATTGGCACAAGTATGTCAATAAAGAAAAGGATTGTTCCCTGCAAGCACTTTGACTGCACTTGACTACATTTGAAAAATCAGCAAAAATAATTCAAAATTGTTCTTTTCTGATGCCACCTTTATTTTCAATCTTTTCTGAACACAACAATGAAAAATACATTTTATACTAAAAATATATATTCTAAATTAATTTTTGATATTAAAACTACCTTTTGACTTGTCAGCAAGCAAAACGCAAAGGGAAAAATGTGCATTTCAATGAATGTGTGCAATTGGATGCCAGCTTGCCAATAAAAGGCATGCTGATATATGAAATGTTTAACACGTGTGCTGTTTTATTCCAGATGATGGTTACATGTTGTGAAGCCAAAGAATCTTACCAAATGGAGGAAGGCACGCATCAGAAATACCAACTCACTATCAATAGTTGAACACGACAAATATCACACAACACATACATATAATTAGCATTAGCATTTAGCATTAGTAGAGGCATATAATGCAAGAAAGCAAGCTTATTCAGCATCAGACAAAAAAAAAAAAAAAACACCACTCCCATTTCACCCCTCCATATATTCGAAATACCTGTCCAGCTGATCTTTAAATTTGTTTAGGCAATCAACTTCCACAACAAGGGATAGAAGTCTGTTCACCAACGAACTACCCACTGGCTAAAGGCAAATTTCCGCACATCTATCCATCCTACATCTGTCTTTCCTCAATTTGAATTTATGCCCTCTCAGGTGATTATTCTGAGCAAGAGGAAGAATCCCATCAGCATTGAGCATGCTCAAACCATTCAAGGCCTTATACACCTCTATCAGATCACCTCGCCGGTGCCTAGTCTCTAGACACTGTAATTTGCAAAACTTAAGCTTTCTTCATAAGAGCAACACTTTGTTCACTTCACTAACCTTATTGCCCTTCTCTGTACTCATTCCAGCAGCTCTACATCCTTCTTGAAATGAGGCCTCCAGACCTGTATACAGTACTCAATGTGTGGCCTGACCATTGCCTTATACAAGGGAATAATCACCTCCTTATCCTTGCTAGAAAAATTCCTGTATATCATTGATAAGACACCATGAGCTACTCTTGCAGCCCGTCTGCACTGTTCAGAGAACTTCATATCTGCCTGCACAATTACCCCCAGGTCGTTTTCATTCTCTACCACTGTCAGTGTAGTACCACAGAGTTGATACGTTGCTCTGGGGTTACTGTTTCCCATATGTAGTACTTTACATTTGTCAATGTTAAACTTCATTTGCCACCTTTCAGCCCATCTGCTCAACCTTTCCAGATCCTGTTGCTGCAGCATAGTGTCAGTAGTGGCCTTAACAACCCTGCCAACCTTTGTATCGTCTGCAAACTTGGACATTAAGCTTGATATACCATCATCAATATCATTTATAAATACAGAAAACAACAATGGACCCAACACTGAACCCTGAGAATCTCCACTAATAATATTAGTCCACGTTGAGCAGTGTCCATTTGATTACCACTCTCTGTCTTCTGCCACTCAACCATCTCTTTATCCATAGCAGCAATTTGCCTCCAATGCCACACTGCTCCAATTTGTGCAGCAGTCTTCCATGTGCAACAGTATCAAAAACCTTTCTAAGATCCAAATATATAATATCAAAGTTTTCCCTGCATCCAGTTCTTTTGTGACTACATCATAGTATTCAATCAAATTAGTCAGGCAAGTCATGCTGTCTGTTTGTTTGTTTGTTATTTGGTTTTTAGCAGCATTAGCAACTAAGGCCATATTGCTCCGGGATATGCGGTGGTCATTCCCTGACCTTTCCGTATCCTCCGTATTTGGTGGTGACGGGCTCAAACCCTGAAACCATGCTGTGTCCGAGCTATAACTCAAGTCTGTCTAGATGGGTTTAACTTAATTAGGTTTAACTTAATTCTGACTTCTTCCAAATTGTGCAATAATTAACAGCTATTAGGATTGTCAGCTGTGTCGATGGAGTAGATGAAGAGCATGTATTGCCGAAATATTGTCTAGGGTCTCGTTGATGTCCTACATGCTTGGCTTGGAGCTAACAGACACAGGCACTAATCTGATGAACATAAAAATAAGTTCTTTTGTAGAATGCTACCTCTAAATAAAATACTATACATTAACTATGATTACTCTACTACAGTCGTGTTTTCTTATGTTTTAATTTAATTGATTGATATTTGTAGAAGAATAAGAGAAATTTACCTCAATATGATACTCTCCAATCATATGGAAGTGTTCTACGTATTGAGGTAAATTTCTCTTATTATTTTACAAATATTGATATCAACATTGAATATATTGAGCATCATAACTCTACTATATACTATTTAATTGATTGAATAATCATTTAATTTAATTGAGAACCGGTAGATAGTTGGTTTATTGTTAGATAAGTCAATTCATGCTTCCAACAGCAAACTGTGGGCTCTGTAATAATTTTATGGACTGTATATAGTACAAGAGTTTGATATTTTGATTCATTGCATGTTTATTTCAAACTTAATTTTGAAAGTATCTAACAAGCTTTCTTTGGTTCAATTTTAAGGCAAGGATTTGCAGCTTTGTCAAAAAAGAACGAAACTTCTTATCGCCTTTTCAACAAGCTTCGTACAGTTAGGTTTATCACTTAGTTTTAGCTAAATGGTTTTGTTTCCAGTTATTTTGTTTGTTGAAACTTATTTTAACATCGTACATATTTAACTACAAAATGATGACATACAGGAAATTCAGATTTTATTGCCAAAATGTCATATACCAGGTTATACAAGCTATGTTTCCAATAAATTCCACAAATTGAAAGAGTTATTTTAAAAATTTATTAATTATATAAGAGATTCACGAATTAAAATAGATTGAGATATGCTGGTATATGATGATAACTGAAGATGTAGAAAATCTCTCCTCCTTTAATAGAAGGTTCTGTGATTAATATAATAATAAATATAATATATGTGCTTATATCAATTTTAAAAGTCTTTTCATCTGGTTCTAAATGATAATAAATTGGAACATATCTTTTACCAAAAAATTATAATTCCTTTATGCTTGAAACTGAAAAATTGACCTGTTCACAATGTTATGAACTCCGGGTCATGGGTCACACTTAATGATAAACACAGTTTCAAAAACCATCTGAAAACAAATAAATAAAAAAAAAAGAAGTTTCATGATACCACAGACTTTACCAATATAACAAGAAAATACAAATTTCGTTCTAATTCTTATTATAATGTATGGGGCAAATGTTTTGTGATGTCACTAATATTCTAATACAGTAAGTTGCCAACCTTTTCCTGCAAATGTGAATTTCAGATTGGGTGGGTGGGGGGGGGATCGGATTATATCATTCATGGAATATGGAGTCAGTGATATTCTAATACAGGAGTTGGCCAGCCTTTTTCGGCTGACGAAAATTTCAGAGTGTGTGTGTATGTGGGGGCGGATTCCATTATATCATGTAATAGAATGACCCATAATCTGCCACACTGGTCCAGTTATCAGTGGCTAATAACTAGTGCGGGTTGGCAGATCAGCCATATTTAGAAGTCAAAGGCTTGAACCCCAGTGTACTCAAAGAGCATGTGCTACTGCACTTCCGCTCCTGACCACTCAGTTATGGAGGCAAAATAGAATTAGTAGTCAGTAACTATTGATCACTCGATTATTTTAACTATTGAAATCTACCAATTAGTGATCATTCGATTATACCCATCACTAGTATCAATGTCAAAATTTACAGTTATTCTTCTGTAATAACTAGGATAATACTGTTAATTTACATTAAGCATCAACAAGTTGTTAACCTTAAAGCAGATATTTTGTTTGCTTGGTTAGTCCTATTCTGCTTTTTGCCATCCAATATGGTCCATTTTTATATGCTCAATAGACATTATAATTGTATTATCTCATGTGATACTAGAAAAATTTTACCAATACACTAATATTTATTTTAATATATCTTTTAGAGTCATTAAAAGTCATTATGACAAGTCAAAACAGATGCATTTCTTATGAGTGCAACTAGAGGATTTAGATTACTTGCACTAATATGTTTATTATTATATAATCTGATCTTAAAATTTGCCTAGACAGGTACTTGAGATGTGTTTAATCATATGACGTGATTGATCTTTTTGGTCATATAGATACTAGAACTGCCTGTTCTCAATCGATATCCACAAATAAAGTGTTCTCATGAACCAATACATTTGATTTTAATTTTTTTCTCTCCAATTTTTAGGTTTTGTTTTTAAAAATGCTTTGCCCATATTTCACAACTGAATAGTTCCATCTATGTGTGAACTAACAGATGTGCTTTCAATTTCCTTGGATGTGAAAATGCTTTACAACATATTTCACAACTGAAGAGTTTCTCTTTAGCATGAAGTAATAAATGTTTTTTAAGATTACTTGACAATGAAAATGCCTTGCCACATACTTCACAAGTGAACGGTTTCTCCTGGGTGTGAACAAATAGATGCGATTTTAGATTACTTGTTCTCGAAAACACCTTCCCACATATATCACAAGCAAAAGGTTTCGCCTGAGTGTGAACCAACATATGCAATTTTAGATTACCTGTTCTTGAAAATGCCTTGCCACATATTTCACAAATGAATGGTTTTTCCTGAGTGTGAACTAACAGATGGCCTTTCAAATAACCTGATTGTGAAAATACCTTACCACATATTTCACAAGTAAAGGGTTTCTCCTGAGTGTGAACTAATAAATGATTTTTAAGCTTACTTGAACGTGAAAATGCCTTACCACATAATTCACAAGCAAAGGGTTTCTCCTTAGTGTGAACTAACAGATGTCCTTTTAAATGACCTGATTGTAAAAATGCCTTACCACAAATTTCACAAGTGAATGTTTTTTCCTGAGTATGAATTAACAGATGTCCTTTCAAATATCTTGATTGTGAAAATGCCTTACCACATATTTCACAAGTGAAGGGCTTCTCCTCAGTGTGGACTAACAAATGCTTATTCAGAGTACTTGAACATGAAAATGCCTTGCCACATATTTTACAAATGAACTGTTTCTCATGGTTGTGAATTAATAAATGCTTTTTAAGATTACTTAGAAGTGAACATGCCTTGCCACATATTTCACAAGTGAAGGGTTTCTCATTAGTGTGAACATGTAATACATGGTCTTTCAGACTACGGATTTGTGAATATGCCTTGCCACATGTTTCACAATTGAACGCTTTCTCCTGAGTGTGAATTAATAAATGCTTTTTAAGATTACTTAAAAGTGAACATGCCTTACCACATATTTCACAAGCAAAGGGTTTCTCCTTAGAGTGAACTAACAGATGTCTTTTCAAATAATACGACTGTGAAAATGCTTTACCACATATTTTGCAACAGGAGGGTTTTTTCTGGGTGTGAACTAATAAATGATTTTTGAGAGTACTTGAACATGAAAATCCCTTTCTGCATATTTCACAAGCGAATGGTTTATCCTGAGTATTCATATTCTACATGAAAAAGATTTCTCATGAGTTTGAAGAGACCAGTTTAATTTTGGCTGACTTGAATGAATACCATGAATTCCACATTCGATATTGTGATCTTTTCCTGCATTTATGCAATTATCGTTTAAGAATGCCTCTCTGTAATTTTCAACTTCAATTTCTCTTTCAGGTGTGCAATCTCAGTTTCTGTAAAGTTGTGACGTTGAATTTTCCTGAAATTCTTTTATTTTATGTTGAAAATGTTTATCGAAACTGTCTTTCTCACCATTTTCATTTACGGACTTTCTCAGACTTTCTATCATTAAATTATTGATTATTATCGATATGACTTTATTATGTATATCCACTTCTTTCCTTAACTAACACTGTGTGTGATAATTTTGTCTTCTTGTTGGATCTGAAAAAGAAAAAAAAAAGGGAGAATATATAATGGCTGTGTATACAACTCATATAAAAGAAATATCTTTTTTTTTTAGATGTAATAACAAATGTGAAACCAAGGAGCTCTACTAGGAAGTATTTACACTTATATATGCAATCCTGTTCGTAGTATGATAAAGACAATGGAAATAATATAAAGCAACAAGGTACACACAGAGTAGCATGTATGACACCTACAATAAAAAAATTTACAATTCACGAAACATGATGCATTATGATGAAAATTAGTTGCAGTATCCATAAATATAGGGGGCAGAAAATATAAATACACTCCTGGTCAAACGTATTGCGAGACAGCAAAAGTTAGGTATTCTACTATATTTACTGTACTTAGTCATTATCGTTCAGGTAAAACTGAATAGATATCATAAATTTTAATTCATAGAAGCAATACAAATTGAATTTTATAAAATTTTGAATTGTCCTTACATTTTTATAACGTTTTACAGTATAACAGACACTGATGAGCCAAAGCATTATGATCAGTGAGTTGTTATGCAAATCGAAGCAACTGCAGGTGAACTATAGCGCATGTGGGGACACGGTATAAAAAACACCTGATACTGAGCTCCGTTAATTAGTGTTACTTTTGTCCTTCAGATGGGAAAGCAGCAGACTTAAGCGAGTTTCACAAAGGCCAAATTGTAATGGCTAGACAACTAGGTCAGAGCATATCCAAAATGGCACAGTTGGTGGGATGCTCACAGTCAGCCATGGTTAGTACTTACCGAAAGTGGTCCGAGGAGGGAAACCCACGAACTGCCGGTTGGCCAACCATGGCTCATCAATGCTTGAGGTGAGTGAAGGCTCTCCCGGATGGTACTTGGCAACAGAAGGGCGACTGTGGTGCAACTCGCCGGTAATTGGAATACTGGTGACGGGAGTAATGTGTCACAACACATAGTACATCGAACCCTGCTGGAAATGGGGCTGTATAGCCACAGGCCACTCCAAGTGCCCATGCCAACCACAGTTCACTAGTGACAGCACCTACAATGGGCATGTGAGCATCAAAACTGGACCTCAAGTGATTGGAAGAAGGTTGTCTTTTCCGATGAATCATGTTTCCTGTTGCACCACGTGGACGGCTGGGTACGCATGCATCGTTGACCTGGGGAAGTGATGCTGCCTGGAGGCACCGTGGGATGAACCGAAGCCGGTGGTGTCATGCTTTGGGCAATGTTCTGCTGGGGTACCCTGGGTCCAGTCATCAATGTGCCAGGCATTCTGACGTCTACCACCTACCTAAACATCATTGCTGACTAGGTACACCCTTTCATGGCAATGGTCTTCCCCTCTGGCGGTGCCATCTTTCAGCAGGGTAATGCACTATGCCACATCACCTTGAATGTTTAGACTGGTTTGTGGAACATGAGGAACACTTCTGGGAATTGCCTCTCAACCACAGCACTGCATATTGTTAGCAGTAACCCAGAGTAATTGTACCAACTGTGTGATACTACACTTGGGGTAGTGAAGAATGAAAAAGACATGGGGAGGTGATATGTGCAATCAGATATGATAGAAAATGAAAAAGACCTGGGGTAATTGTGCAGTCAGATATGAAGTTCTTTGAGCAGCAGAGACCGTCAGCCAGGCCAGCTCATGGGGTTTTTGTCAATGATAAACAGGGATTTTGCCAGTAGGAATAAAGAGGTATTTATACCATTGTAGAGTGACTTCGTACTTTAGGTGTTTAAATTATGCAAATTTAAAATAATGCACAGTAATCATATTATTTATGGAAATCAACACGAGAGGAGAGAGCAATAGCCCGACATTTTCTCATTTTGTTTTGCTGAAGATTATCGATTGGTCTTCTGTTGGAAGTGCATAATTTCTTGTTCTTATTTTTTATTTTTAGTTATTTTGTTTTTATTATTACCCTTATGGCTAGTAAGCATCCTTGTAGTTCTAGTGGAAATGATTGTAAGCACTCAAGGAAATTGATTTCGCTTGAAATGATGTCAACGATTATATTGATTTGCACCATCAGAAATTGTCAAACGAAGATCTGTTTGCATTGGAACAGCATCACATTCAAGAGAAGGAGGCAGCACTGAACCAAAGCCCAAGAGGTTAAAAAAAAACTGAGGCTGACAGTGAAAGGAATATTGAAAGCATTACATCTCATAGATGGAGGCCTAAATCTGTTAGGTGATGTACTTGGTTGCTACTATGATTTGTTTCATGAGATGAGGCAATGTGCAAAGCAAGTAATTCTGGATTCCTTTTTCAAGTGCTCAAGGAAGCAGTCAAGTGAACCCTCCAACTCTCAAGTTAGTGTAGCACTCCAACCTATCTGGTTTGAATCCGAAAGAACAGAATCTGACCATGATGATCCCTCTCATCAACCTGTTTAAGGCCACCCTCCACCCCAACCTCTCTCTCTCTCTCTCTCCCCCTCTCAGTTTGTGTTGTACTGTATAGTAGTAAGAGTGGCATGTGAGGCAAGAAAGCAAGCGTATGAGCTTATATAGCATCAGCCAAAAAAAAAAAAAAAATCACACAACCGTTCCCTTTAAATATTTCTCCAGTTCCTCCTTAAATTTATTTAACCTATCAACTTCCACGACAGATGGAAGTTTGTTCCAGCAATTAACCACCTGCTGGCTAAAGTAAAATTTCTGCACATCTATTCTACAGCTGTCTTTCCTCAATTTATGCCCCCTTAGGTTCATAATCTGAACAAGTGGAAGAATCCCATCAGAATTCAGCATGTTCAACCCATTCAATCAGATCACCTCACATGTGCCTAGTCTCCAGCCACTGCAATTTGCAGCACTTAGGCCTCTCCTGGTAAGAGGATCCCTTCATTCCCCTCACCAATCTTGTTGCCCTTCTCTGTACACACTCAAGCAAATCTACATCTTTCCTACAATGAGGCCTCCAGACCTGTACGCAGTACTCTAGGCATGGCCTGATCATTGCCTTATACAGAGGACAATCACTTCCTTTTCCCTACTAGCAAAATTCCTGTATATCATTGACAAAACCCCATGACCTACTCTGGCAGCCTGTCTGCATTGCATCTGACTGCACAATTACCCCCAGGTCTTTTTCATTTTCCACAACCCTGAGTTTAGTACCACACAGTTGGTACATTCCTCTGGGGTTACTTCTACCCATATGCAGTACTTTGTATTTGTCAATGTTAAACTTCAGTTGTCACTTCTCAGCCCATCTACCCAAATTTTCTATATCTTGTTGCAGTTGTACACTGCCATATGTATATGTTGGTTATACCAAACATACTTTTTCTTACCGTCTTACTTTCTTACTGTACAAAAAAAATTAAATAAATAAGTAAATCCATAAAGATGAATGAATCTCTTTAATCATGAATTTTTTTTGAGTACTAAGTATTCCAACCACAGAAAATGAATGTTATGTACCAGTACAGGTAACTTAGCTACATGCGAAAGTTACTCTCATAGGTCTATTATTGCATTTTTTGGTGACTATTTACAATATGTGTGAATTTAAATTGCGCAAGACGTTCTGGAATGTAACTCTAGCGTAAATTAAGAAGTCACTGTATTTGGTTTTTTTTGTTTTTTTTTTTTTTTTAGGAGCATTAGCAACTAAGGCCATATTGCTCCGTGAATATGGCGGTGGTCATTCCTGACCTTTCAGCATCCTCCGTATTTGGTGGTGACGGGCTCGAACCCTGGTCTATATCAAGAAGCTTGTGCTATGCACTACTGCTACTGCCCACCTGGTTACGGAGGTGCCAGGAATGATGTAGAGCTGCTGGAATGAGTACAGGAAAGGACGAGATTGGTAAGAGGAACAAAGGAGTGCTCTTGCCAAGGAAGGCTTCAGTTCTTGCTATTGCTATATCTGGAGATTAGACACCTGCAAGGTGATCTGATTAAGGTGTTTAAGGCTTTGAATGGATTGAGCAAGATGAATGTTAATGGGATTCTTCCTTTCGCTCAGACTACACATGAGGGGGCACAAATTCAAATTGAGGAATGGCGGTTGCAGAATAGATGTGCGGAAGTTTGCCTTTAGCCAGCAGGTGGGTGATTGCTGGAACAACAATCTATTGTTGTGGAAGTTGTGAGCTTAAATAAATTCAAGGAAGAATTAGACACATTACTGGGGAGTATAGATAGGTAAAATGTGAAGTGTTGGTTTTTTTTTTTTTGGCTGATGCTGCATAAGCTTGCTTTCTTGCATCATTTGCTACTATACAATGTAATGCATTACATTTCCAATATGTTCAAAAATAGTAACAATTCATGGTAAGGAAAAAAAAAAAAAGGAAGAAAGCAACTATTTTGATGTACAGACCAAGGGCATTTCTTTATTTATATGTATTATACTGTCCATTCATTCCTACAATGAGTGCAAAGTGGCAAGCATTATATATATTGTTCCAGTGACATATATGCATAACCATATGATATCCCATGCAATATATGTGGGAGAAAAAAAAAAAAAGGAAGAAATAATAATTACCATATTTCTAGTGGGCCAATTTTAATTAAAATTGGGAAAGTGACACAAATCACTCTAAACGAGCCAAATGTGAAATTTCATGAAAATCCATCCACTGAAGAGTTCATTTATTATATATGGATGGTTGAATGAACAAAAGATAATAATTACAAGATTACTAGTGGTTTAATTTTGATGAACTTTGGAAGAGCTTGCAAAACTTTCTAAAAGAGTCTTAACTTTTATGAAAATCCGCTAATCTGTATTAAATTATTACATGCAGATGGTCAAGCATGGGGCAGTCAAGTGGTGAATTAATGTCTAAAAACTAAGGAATTTTGATCTGCTGAGGGGGGGGGGAATCGATTATTATGATCAAGTCTTTCATTCACTATAGGTCTGAATTAAGAAGGGGGGTTGAATCCCTAAAACTGCTTCCTTACAAAGGATACTAATGTGAAGAAGGGCCATAAATAGAAAAAGCAGCTGAAGCATGTTGCTTTCGGTAGTCCTTTACGTTTACGCATATATTTGCTGAGGTTGATAACATTTTGTCACTGAGTGAAGTGCTCATGTATACATACAGTATTGCCTTGAAAATCCAGCATTTTCTCTGTCCAGCAATGGGAAGGTTTCAGCACTCTAAATTTTGTCCAACAAGGGGGGGGGATAATTTTATCAGAAAAATACTTAATATCCATTTGCAGAAATGGATGAATTATGTGAATAAGCCTTAAAAATTGCAGATCCTCACACGAGACTGAAAAATCATTACAGTACATAATTTTTCATTTCCCAAAAGATAGTGGGATAGAATAATTTTGATGAAGTTTCATGGAAGTATGCCATTGCATGCAAAATAAGAGAATGGAACAAAAAAAAAAAAAAATCTATGGACGGGTTGAAAGAGATTAGATGGGTCTCAACGAGAATATGCTCTCGAAATGAAGTGTCAATCAGAGACGAATGTACTCAGGATACATTCCGGGAATAAATGCTTTAACATATCAGACCGTTCTGCAAACTCTTTAATAATGTTGGATTATTACATCAGTGATAAACACTGAAAGGAAAAAAAAAAACATCGAATTTTTTTAATTGAAATTTAATCAGAATAAAAGCTAACACTTACAAACTGAAGAAATGACTAATAATAAGTTTTTGGAAATACAGGTGATGAAAACTGCTTTTAAGTTAGATCAAAACTTATATGCGGTTTCGATCAGAACTGTATTGGTTTATTAATCACTATTTACTTTTGTGATACTTATTTTTTGTAGAAGCAATTTCATCTTCTCGCAGAAATGAATTCACCAATACCATAGCGCGCCCTCTACCTATCCAGTTGTGGACCAAAAAATTAAAAGAGTTGAAACCACAGTATTGACTAAGGCTAAGGCGCATTTAGGGCTAGAGCCTCAAGCTGCGAACAAATTTAGACTATGTATTATGATGCTAAGCACTTTATATACATAACCACTGTATTATTATTATTACCACGAAGTTACATACCAACATCTAAATCTGTAATGACATTTGTTGTCTAAGGTAAAACGAGAAAGTATTACTGGTGTTATAGAGACGTACAAGTAAAATCCAAAGAAATTTATATTGACATGTACAGAGAATACAGATTATTGTGATTACACTGAACATCAAATTTTGGGTCATATCTTGTTATAGATTTTTAATATACTTAAATACTTAATATTTAATACGAACATACTTTATAGATTTTGGGGAATCGATTTTATTCAAGATTTCCTGCAATCCTCAACATGGAAATAATGCATAAAATGGCAGATTGGCTCTTGTTTTCTAAAAAAGTACTTTTTTTATTTATTTATACAGCATATATATTTTTTTATATGGGGCACGCATCTGGTGAATATGGGCTTGGCACACCCAGGGTCCTGAGCTGGATATCATCATTCTTCTCTCTTGGTGATTCCCTTCTACTTCTGACTCTCTCTCTCGCTCTCTGTCTCACAGGAAAATTCAGAATTTTTTTTTTTTTTTTGCTGGTGCAGCATAAACCTCAGAATTCCTTGCACCATATATCTAACAATAATAAATAATATAGTAAGTTATATCTACGAACATACTAGTATCAAACACGGGACCTTTTCCCCTTTCGCTTTTATTCAGCTTCAGAGGCATCCATTTTCATCATCTAAAAATAATCGGCTAAAATGGCAGCACTTCGTTTGCTTTTGTATCTTTAATCCATCGCTGTGACGTTTTGATGGCAGCACTCCCCATCTTCATCGCTGACGGCACCACAATTTAGCGGGACGAAATCCAGCAGGTGCGAATGCAAGAAATGCATCTTCAATAATAGGTCGCACCCAATTTTTCGTAAGAAGTAATCCACAAGCTGCCTGGTGTCTTTCTTTCTCTTTTTTTTTTTTTTAACTCTGCCCACAGGAGTAGGACACTTTGATTCCTGAATGCCTGTGCGGGGAGAGAAGGTTTATTACTCTATTTATTATTATTATTTATTTATTTATTATTATTTATTTATTTATTATTATTTATTTATTATTATTTATTTATTTATTTTGTTTTAATTACTTTTTTTATTTTCTTTTTGTGTGTGTTTTTAATATTTATCTTATTTATATATATGTATATATATATTTTTTATGCTGGCTCCCTGAGTTGGGCAACTTGAGGGGGCAGGCCTGCTGGCACCCTCTGATTTCGCACTTCTACCGGAGGTTCCGGGAATTTTGTGCGGTCAGCACAGACAGTATAGAATACCCAGGCAAATTGTCAACATGAACGGATGCACTTGGTCAGCAACGATGTTTAGGTACGATGTGGCATTCAGATGTGAATCAATGGACCCAACGTGTGCCAAGAAAACATTCCCCACCACCTTGCACATTAGTCGTCAGACATGACGGGCCCATGGATTCCTGTTGTTTTCGCCAAATTCTGAGCCTTCCGTCAACATGATGCACCAGGAACTTCGACTCGTCAGACCAAGCAACTGTTTTTCAATCCGCAATAGTCTGGTGCTGGTGTTGCTGTGCCCACAGGAGGCGTGCTCTCTCGTTCTTCATTGATAACAAAGGTATGCGACGGGGCCATCGGCTGTTGTAGCCCATTCGCGACAAAGTGCGACTAGTGGTCCGTTGCGATATTTTGTTCTGTGCACCAAGGTAATATTGTGACGTGATGTGCGAAATTGTGGCCCGTGTATGTGCTTGCACAGTTCTAGCTATCCTCCTCTGACCTCTCTCATCAACAAGTGATTTTCTTTCAAAGGCGTGCCGTTGAGAGGATGTTTTCCGTTCGCTGCACCATTCTCGATACACCCTTGAAACTATGGTGCGTGAAAAGTTCACGAGAACTGCCGTTTCAGAGATGCTTTCTCCAGCACCTCTTGCACCTACTACCATGCCACGTTCAAAGTCCGTTAGATCACTCCTTTTCCCCATTCTTGCTACGGTTTGTACGCTTAATCGACACCAGAAAGGTTGTTCTGTGCATTTATATCCACAACTGTGGTCATGTGACTTGCAACGTTGTGGGGCAAACCATTTGTGTGCACAGCAGGGGTGTACCTCTAGCATTTTTGCTAGGGGTCCAGCCCTGCCATTTTAACCCCTAGCATTTTTGCTGTTATGAGCATTGCATCAGGCATACATGTAAAATTAACTTATTTTCGCTGATTGCAATAAAGATATTATATCTAATAAAGTGGCAGCACAGCGTATACACATTCATAGTGATTAATGACGTCTCCGTAGCCAGGTGGGCAGGACAGCAGTGCGTAGCACACGCTTCTCGATTAGACAGGGGTTCGAACCTGTGACCACCAAATACGGAGGATGTGGAAAGGTCAGGGAATGACCACCGCCTATTCCTGGAGCAATATGGCCTTAGTTGCTAATGTTCCTAAAAACCAAATAACATAGTGATTAATGATTTTAAGATATTTCCTAATTCTAATGTATTTGGTCTGTTCAATTAACCCAATTAATCGTTACAACGTATTGCCTTAAACGGTCACAGTCTTTTCCAGAAATTAAAACCCAGGCCTTTGTCTCCAATTAATGACTACATGATCAGAATCTAGCAGTGGTTCCTGAACTTTAAACTCTGAGTAATCATGTGATTCATAAAATTAGTATTAATAATAGCCAATTGTGCAAAGAAGCCTCCGGCTTATGCTGCACCAGACAAATAAATAAATAAATAAAAAAGAAAAATAATTTTATTAAATAATTAATTAATAAAATTTAAAGATAAAATTTAATAAGAGAAAAGGAAATTGACAACCTTTGCATTTCTCTCCTCCCGTATGTAACTATCCTGCTGACTTTTAAATTTTACCAAACTGTCAGCTTCAGCCATCCATGTAGGTAATTTTTAATTCGCTGGCTAAAATAAAACTTCCTGAATAAAACTTTACTTGTTAATAAAACTTTATTTGTTAATTATTATCTATTAAAACATTAAATTTAATCTAATTTTTATACTGTGTATGTATAAATATAGTGCGAAAGCATCAATAATACATAGCCAAATCTGAATGAACAGAATATTAGCAAAGCGGCATCGTTTTAAGTTATATATCATATTGTGAATACCTTCACGAGTTGCCACGTATTGCACTACTTCGAATAAGTAACGCTTCACCTGAGCAGAAGACTAATATTACTTAGTCTCAGATGGATACCACCACCCAGACGGCACCATTTTTAATTTTTATATTAAAAAATCCTCAATACATATTAAAAAAATCAATTTTACGATAAGGGCGTGAGATTAAAGTAATAACATCAGGTAATCCTCAGATTATGGGTACACTTTGTACCCATAATCTGAGGTACCCAAGAAAAAAAAAGCCACTTCCTCCAGAGGTGTACCCATAAACTGGAGTTTAACCATTAAATTTAAAGATAACAGTACTGTATCTTGCCGCCACTCTGTGAATAGTAAAAAAGAATTTAGAGCGACTACATCATACAGAAATGATGAATTGTATCTGAATAAATGTTTTATTTTTCTTGCCTTTCAGCAATATTTAAAATTAATGCAGGTTCTATTTTTTTCTCGATTTACAGTGTGGTGTCAAGAAACGGAATAATAGTTTTGAAATTACTCACCTTTGTAACACTATGCCACAGAGAAGTAAGATATGTTACTACTGTGTGCACTATGCAAATACTATTCAAAATCACTATTATTAGTAAACATTTATGCATCGACTAACGATTCAGCTTCAATATTCATTATAAAATAACAACTAATGTATACACAGAAGAAAATCTTAGCAGCATGTTGCTTCAATTCAACGAGCAAAACCACAATGATGTAGTATTATAGTAACTCCATTGCTGGTCATCGCCACAAGCCGCTGCATGTTCTATACACAAGTAGAAGTCTCATAACTTAGCTTGTCGTATATAGACCCTGGAAAAAAACGAGCTGTGCCATCTTCCTAAGCAGATTAGCTCCTCCTCGAAATTCCATTCATAAACAAAATAAACGAATGAGTGCTACACAATTTCATAGAAAGCTACTCTGAATAGTGTTTATGGAAATTTTTTTACCAAGAAAATACAGCCGTGTAAAAAAAAAAAAAAGCTGGGGTCCACGTGGACCTCGTTCAAGTATTGAAGGGTTAATTTATATAGTAAACTAGCAGTACCCACTGGGAAAATTTCGCACACAATTGGTAGTACTTATTATTATTAGCCATATGGTGCAAGGAAGGTTGAGGCTTATGCTGCACCAGCCAAAAAAAAATTCGCGAGCTACCCTGAGAGATAGAGAGAGAGGGAAGTAGAAAGGAATCATCAAGAAAGAGAATGATATCCAGCTCAGAACAATGGGTTTCCCAAGCCCATATTCACCAGATGTGAGCCCCTGGGGTAATATCCTGAATAAATGTAGTCCGTGTTTTGTCATGACCAGTTAAGTCAGTTTGCATTGTGTAACCGGCGAGATGTTGCACAACCAGGGCTCATCGATGCTTGAGGTGAGCAAAGGCTCTCCTGGATGGTATGTGGCAACAGAAGGGTGACTGTGTCACAACTCACCAGTAATTGGAATGCTTGTGATTGGAGTAATGTGTCACAACACAGTACATCGAACTCTGCTGAAAATGGGGCTGCATAGCCACAGACTGCTCCGAGTCCCCATGCTAACCACGGTTCACCGGCGACAGCACCTACAATGGGCACGTGAGCATCAAAACTGGACCTTGAGTGATTGGAAGGTCGTCTGGTCCGATGAATCACGTTTCCTGTTGCACCATGTGGATAGCCAGGTACGTATGCATTGTTTACCTGAGGAAGTGATGGTACATGGATGCAAGGTGGGGTGAAAATAAGCTGGTGGTGGCATTGTCATGCTTTGGGAGATGTTCTGCGGAGATACCCTGGGTCCAGTCATCCATGTGCTGGGCACTCTGATGTCTATCACCTACCTAAACATCCTTGCTGACCAGGTACACCCTTTAAAGCAATGGTCTTCCCCTCTGACAGTGCCATTTTTCAGCAGGATAATGCGGCATGCCTCACCGCCTGGATTGTTCGAGACTAGTTTGCAGAACGTGAGGCAGACTTTCAGGTATTGCCCTGGCCTCAATTCCTTAGACATCAATCCCTCTGTTGGTACAGCAAATCTGATCTGTCACATCAACCACGGACCTTACAGGAGTTAATGGATCTGCTGGTTACAAGACATTTAGAAATTTTGTACATCCATGTGTCGCTGGGTACAAGCTGTTTTGGTTGCACGCAGAGAACCAACATCATATTATGTAGGTGGTCATGTTTTGGCTCATCGGTGTATATGCTCATTTTGTGTATATGTATTGTGGTCACAGGTAATAGTTCAGCAGTTTAACTCACAGGAGGCAAATTTAGGTAAGGAAATAGACACTGTTATCCTCATATAAACGGATGGCCCAGAGTGCAGAAAAAATTACTTGAAGGAAAGTGAAATATATGAAGAATATAAAGTTAGTGCTTGGGTTATCTGGGCTAGTAATGACCATACTAGAATAGATGGAAATCCTGACCACTAACTTTATGGTCACGAAATGACCACTAACTTTATATAGATCATATGACTACTTCCCTAGGCACTCGCCCTCTTGTCACGTTCTGTCAGCTTTAGGAAGTTCTCTGGATCATTTCGTAACAGTTTCAGACCGTCTGCTTCCATTTGCAAAATGCATCAGCAATTGTTGACTTAAGGATTTTCAGTGCCAATGAAATATCAAAACATACCGATTGCTTATGTGCCACCTTATCATTCTGGTGAAAGTGCATTCAAAACCATACTACTGTCTCCTTGAGTATATGAAGGGACAGACTTATGTATAGTTGTCTGATATGCAGTAATAGGCAGGATGTGGTCAACTATCAATGGAAAGATATCCAGATAATGATAGCATCCACCTTGTACACACATATCTGGACAGCTGTACTTGTACAATGGGATAATTACCTCCATATCCCTGCTTGCAAAGTTTCTGTATAACAGTGACAAAACCCCATGAGTTGTCCTGGCAACATGTCTGCACTGCGCAAAGAACTTCATATCTGATTGCACAATTACCCTCAGATCTTTTTTTTTTTTTTTTTGTCTTCCACTACTCTGCATATAGTACTAAACAGTTAGTACTAAATTGTATGAAACTGCTTTGAACTGTTTCTAATTATGGCAGAACAGGAAACCAAGTCTTAACTTGCAGTCACAAAGACACATCACTTAGTCTATGTAAGACCAGTTTTTTTTTTTTTTTTTTAATTATAAAAAATTATATTTTAGCTTTTTCTTAAACAAATTTAAAACAGTGATCTATTAATGATTTGCTAAACCGAATTAAAAAAAATATTGAGCAAAAATAAATTAGATGAACCAACAAAGTTTTATCATATTTCTTTAGAATTTTCATTCACTTACCGCATTTTGAAATTTAGATGCCTGTGTCTGGCAATCACAACTTGAATGTCTGTATTTTTGTAAGCTAAAGCATTATGGCAAGATTTACTTTACTTTTTTGAGGCATATTACAGATGCCATGTGAGAATCCATTACAGAATCCATTTTAAAGAAACTACTCTGAAGATATACAAAAAAGTGGCTTTAATTTAAGAAAAAAAAAAAAAAAAAAAAAGAAATCATTTTTTAATTATAAAAAATTAAATTTTAGCTTTTTCTTAAACAAATTTAAAACAGTGATTTAAATATCTTTTCATTAATCAGGAGTTTTTCACATAGTTTAACACTATTGATATAAAAATAATTATTTAATTACTAAATTTCAATATTGTTCAATTATAATTGTCATTACTGCAGTGTCCCAGAGTACATTTATCGTTCCAAATCCATTTTAAAGAAACTGCTCTGAAGATATAAAAAAGTAGCTTTAATTTAAGAAAAAAAAAAAGAAAAGAAATCATACCAAAGTATGTCCTGATATCCCTTTACAACTGACCACAAGCAATACATCTAAACTTTCAGTAATAGTTCAATATCTTAACCATTCAAGGAAGCATAATAGATGTTATTTTGGAACAAAATATTTTAGTTAGCACTCTGCTGGGAGGTAAGATTTTATTGGCACAAGTATGTCAATAAAGAAAAGGATTGCTCCCTCCAAGCACTTTGACTGCACTTGACTACATTTAAAAATCAGCAAAAATAATTCAAAATTGTTCTTTTTTGATGCCACCTTTATTTTCAATCTTTTCTGAACAAAACAATGAAAAATACATCTTATATTAAAAATATATACTGTAAATTAATTTTTGATATTAAAACTACCTTTTTACTTGTCAGCAAGCAAAATGCAAATGGAAAAATGTGAACTTCAATAAATGTGTGCAATTGGATGCCAGCTTGCCATAAAAGGCATGCTGATACATGAAATGTTTAACACGTGTGCTGTTTGATTCCAGATGATGGTTACATGTTGTGAAGCCAAAGAATCTTACCAAATGGAGAAAGGCACACATCAGAAATATGAGCTCACTATCAATAGTTGCACAAGACAAATATCACACAACACATACATATAATTAGGTTTAACTTAATTCTGACTTCTTCCAAATTGTGCAGTAATTAACAGCTATCAGGATTTTCAGCTGTGTGGATGGAGTAGATGAGGAGCATGGATTGCTGAAATATTGTCTAGGGGTCTCGTTGATGCCCTACATGCCTGGCTTGGAGCTAACAGACACAGGCACAAACCTAATGAACATAGAAATAAGTTCTTTTCTAGAATGCTACCTCTAAATAAAATACTATACTTTAACTATGATTACTCTACTACAGTCGTGTTTTTTTATGTTTTATTTCAACTGATTGATATTTGTAGAAGAATAAGAGAAATTTACCTCAATGTGATACATAGAACACTTCCATATGATACTCTCCAATCGTATGGAAGTGTTCTACTTATCGTATTGAGGTAAATTTCTTTTATTCTTCTACAAATATTGATATCAACAAAGAATATATTGAGAATCTTAGCTCTACTATATACTATTTAATTGATTGAATAATCATTTAATTTAATTGAGAACTGATAGATAGTTGGTTTATTGTTAGATAAGTCAATTCATGCTTCCAACAGCAAACTGTGGGCTCCGTAATAATTTTATGGACTGTATATAGTACAAGAGTTTGATATTTTGATTCATTGCATATTTATTTCAAACTTAATTTTGAAAGTATCTAACAAGCTTTCTTTGGTTCAATTTTAAGGCAAGGATTTGCAGCTTTGTCAAAAAAGAACGAAACTTCTTATCGCCTTTTCAACAGGCTTCATGCAGTTAGGTTTATCACTTAGTTTTAGCTAAATGGTTTTGTTTCCAGTTATTTTGTTCGTTGAAACTTATTTTAACATCGGTACATATTTAACTACAAAATGATGACATACTGGAAATTCAGATTTTATTGCCAAAATGTCATATACCATGTTATAAAAGCTATGTTTCCAATAAATTCCACATATTGAAAGAGTTATTTTTAAAATTTATTAATTATTAAGAGATTCATGAATAAAAAATAGATTGGGAAATGCTGGTATATGATGATAACTGAAGATGTAGAAAATCTCTCCTCCTTTAATAGAAGGTTCTGTGATTAATATAATAAGAAAAATTAATATGTGTTTATATTAATTTTAAAAGTCTTTTCATCTGGTTCTAAATGATAATAAATTGGAACATATCTTTTACCAGAAAACTATAATTCCTTTATGCTTGAAACTAAAAAATTGACCCGTTCACAATGTTATGAACTCTGGATCATGGGTCACATTTAATGATAAACACAGTTTCAAAAACCATCTGAAAACAAATAAATAAAAAAAAAAGAAGTTTCATGATACCTCAGACGTAACCAGTATAACAAGAAAATACAAATTTCGTTCCAATTCTTATTATAATGTATGGGAAAATGTTTTGTGATGTCACTAATATTCTAATACAGTAAGTTGCCAACCTTTTCCTACAAATGTGAATTTCAGATTGGGTGTGGGGGGATAGATCTGATTATATCATTCATGTAATGTGGAGTCAGTGATATTCTAATACAGGAGTTGGCCAGCCTTTTTCTGCTGATGAAAATTTCAGTGTGTGTGTGTGGGGGGGGGGAATTCCATTATTATTATTATTAGTCATATGGTGCAAGAAATCCTGAGGCTTATGCTGCACCAGCCAAAAAAAATTCCCAAGTTACCCTGAGAGAGAGAGAGAGAGAGAGAGAGCAGTAGAAAGGAATCACCAAGAAAGAGAAGAATGATGATATCCGGCTCAAGACCCTGGGTGTGCCAAGCCCATACTCACCAGATGTGAGCCCCTGGGATGACCCACTATCTCCCACACTCGTCCAGTTGTCAGTGGCTAATAACTAGTGCGGGTTGGCAGATCAGCCATATTTAGAAGTCAAAGGCTTGAACCTTGGTGTAATCAAAGAGTTTGTGCTACTGCACTTCTTCTCCTGACCACTCGGTTATGGAGGCACAATAAAATTAGTAGTCAGTAACTATTGATCACTCGATTATTTTGATTATTGAAATGTGTCAATTAGTAATCATTCGATTATACCCATCACTAGTATTAATGTTAATATTTGCAGTTATTCTTCTGTAATAACTATGATAATACTGTTAATTTACATTAAGCATCAACAAGTTGTTGACCTTAAAGCAGATATTTTGTTTGCTTGTTTAGTCCTACTCTGCTTTTTGCTATCCTATATGGTCCATTTTTATATGCTCAATAGTGATTATAATTGTATTATCTCATGTGATACTAGAAAAATTTTACCAATACACTAATATTTATTTTAATATATCTTTTAGTCATTAAAATTCATTATGACAAGTCAAAACAGATGCATTTCTTATGAGTGCAACTAGAGGAGTTAGATTACTTGCACTAATATGTATTTTACTATATAATCTGATCTTAAAATTTGCCTAGACAGGTACTTGAAGTGTGCTTAATCATATGATGTGATTGATCTTTTGGGTCATATAGATACTAGAACTGCCAGTTCTCATTCAATATCCACAAATAAAGTGTTCTCATGAACCAATAAATTTGATTTTAATTTTTTTCTCTCCAATTTTTAGGTTTTGTTTTTAAAAATGCTTTGCTCATATTTCACAACTGAATAGTTCCATCTATGTGTGAACTAACAGATGTGCTTTCAAATTACTTGGATGTGAAAATGCTTTACCACATATTTCACAACTGAAGGGTTTCTCTTTAGTGTGAAGTAATAAATGTTTTTTAAGATTACTTGACAATGAAAATGCCTTGCCACATACTTCGCATGTGAATGGTTTCTCCTGGGTGTGAACTAACAGATGTCCTTTCAAATAACCTGATCGTGAAAATGCCTTACCACATATTTCACAAGTAAAGGGTTTCTCCTGAGTGTGAACTAATAAATGATTTTTAAGCGTACTTGAACGTGAAAATGCCTTACCACATATTTCACAAGCAAAAGGTTTCTCCTTAGTGTGAACTAACAGATGTCCTTTTAAATGACCTGATTGTAAAAATGCCTTACCACAAATTTCACAAGTGAATGTTTTTTCCTGAGTATGAATTAACAGATGTCCTTTCAAATATCTTGATTGTGAAAATGCCTTATCACATATTTCACAAGTGAAGGGCTTCTCCTCAGTGTGGACTAATAAATGATTATTCAGAGTACTTGAACATGAAAATGCCTTGCCACATATTTTACAAATGAACTGTTTCTCATGGTTGTGAATTAATAAATGCTTTTTAAGATTACTTAGAAGTGAACATGCTTTGCCACATATTTCACAAGTGAAGGGTTTCTCATTAGTGTGAACATATAATACATGTTCTTTCAGACTATGGAATTGTGAATATGCCTTGCCGCATGTTTCACAATTGAATGCTTTCTCCTGAGTGTGAATCAATAAATGCTTTTTAAGATTACTTAAAAGTGAACATTTCTTACCACATATTTCACAAGCAAAGGGTTTCTCCTTAGTGTGAACTAACAGATGTCGTTTCAAATAACACGACTGTGAAAATGCTTTACCACATATTTCGCAACTGAAGGGTTTTTTCTGGGTGTGAACTAATAAATGATTTTTGAGAGTACTTGAACATGAAAATCCCTTTCCGCATATTTCACAAGTGAATGGTTTATTCTGAGTGTGAACTAATAGATGCCGTTTTAGATTTCTTGATCTTGAAAATACCTTATCACATATTCTACATGAAAAAGATTTCTCATGAGTATGAAGAAACCAGTTTAATTTTGGCTGACTTGAATGAATACCTTGAATTCCACATTCGATATTGTGATCTTTTCCTGCATTTATGCAATTATCCTTTAAGAATGCCTCTCTGTAATTTTCAACTTCAATTTCTCTTTCAGGTGTGCAATCCCAGTTTCTATAAAGTTGTGACATTGAATTTTCCTGCAATTCTTTTATTTTATGTTGAAAATGTTTATCGAAACCGTCTTTCTCACCATTTTCATTTATGGACATTCTCAGACTGTATCTCTGATTAAACTGTTGATTATTATCGATATGACTTTATTATGTATATCCACTTCTTTCCTTAACTAACATAGTGTGATAATTTAGTCTTCTTGTTGGATCTGAAAAAGAAAAAAAAAAAAAGGGAGAATATATAATGGCTGTGTATACAACTCATATAAAAGAAATATCTTTTTTTTTAGATGTAATAACAAATGTGAAGCCAAGGAGCTCTACTAGGAAGTATTTACACTTATATATGCAGTCCTGTTTGTAGTATGATAAAGACAATGGAAATAATATAAAGCAACAAGGTACATACAGAGTGGCATGTAATCAGCATGTATGACACCTCCAATAAAAAAATTGCCAATTCACGAAACATGATGCATTATGACGAAAAGTAGTTGCCGTATCCATAAATATAGGGGTTAAAAAATATAAATACACTCCTGGCCAAACGTATTGCAAGGCAGCAAAAATGAGGTGTTCTATATTTACTGTATGTAATCATCATCGTTCAGGTAAAACTAGATGGATATCATAAATTTTAATTCAAAGAAGCAATACAAATTGAATTTTATAAAATTCTGAATTGTCCTTACAACATTTTTATAATGTTTTACAGTATAACAGACACTGATGAGCCAAAGCATTATGATCAGTGAGTTGTTATGCAAATCGAAGCAACTGCAGGTGAATTACAGCGCATGTGGGGACACAGTATAAAAAACATGTGATACTGAGCTTCGTTAATCAGTGTTACTTTTGTCCTTAAGATGGGAAAGGCAGCAGACTTAACCGAGTTTAGCAAAGGCCAAATTGTAATGGCTAGACAACTGGTTCAGAGCATATCCAAAATGGCACAGCTGGTGGGATGCTCACGGTCAGCCATGGTTAGTACTTACCGAAAGTGGTCCGAGGAGGGGAACCCACGAACCGCTGGTGAGGTGTTGGCCAACCATGGCTCATCGATGCTTGAGGTGAGTGAAGGCTCTCCCGGATGGTACTTAGCAACAGAAAGGCGACTGTGGTACAACTCGCCGGTAATTGGAATACTGGTGACGGGAGTAATGTGTCACAACACACAGTACAATGAACCCTGCTGGAAATGGGGCTGCATAGCCACAGGCCACTCCAAGTGCCCATGCTAACCACAGTTCACTAGCAACAGCACCTACAATGGGCATGTGAGCATCAAAACTGGACCTCGAGTGATTGGAAGAAGGTTGTCTTGTCTGATTAATAATGTTTCCTGTTGCACCACGTGGATGGCTGGGTACGCATGCATCGTTGACCTGGGGAAAAGATGCCGCCTGGATGCACCGTGGGATGAACTTAAGCCGGTGGTGTCATGCTTTGGGCAATGTTCTGCTGGGATAGCCTGGTCCAGTCATGCATGTGCCAGGCACTCTGACGTCTACCACTTACCTAAACATCATTGCTAGGTACACCCTTTTATGGCAATGGTCTTCCCCTCTGGCAATGCCATCTTTCAGCAGGGTAATGCTCTATGCCACACCACCCTGAATGTTCGAGACTGGTTCGTGGAACATGAGGAACACTCCTGGGTATTGCCTCTCAACCACAGTACTGCATATTGTTAGCAGTAACCCAGAGTAATTGTACCAACTGTGTGATACTACACTCAGGGTAGTGGAGAATGAAAAAGACCTGGGGGGCGATATGTGCAATCAGATATGATAGAAAATGAAAAAGACCTGGGGTAATTGTTCAGTCAGATATGAAGTTCTTTGAGCAGCAGAGACCGTCAGCCAGGCCAGCTCATGGGGTTTTTGTCAATGATAAACAGGGATTTTGCCAGTAGGAATAAAGAGGTATTTATACCATTGTACAATGACTTCGTACTTTAGGTGTTTAAATTATGCAAATTTAAAATAACGCACAGTAATCATATATACAGAAAGCAACACAAGAGGCCAGAGCAATAGCCCAACTTTTTTCATTTTGTTTTGCTGAAGATTATCGATTGGTCTTCTGTTGGAAGTGCATAATTTTTTGTTCTTATTTTTTTATTTTTAGTTATTTTGTTTTTATTATTACCCATATGGCTAGTAAGCATCCTTGTAGTTCTAGTGGAAATGATTGTAAGCACTCAAGGAAATTGATTTCGCTTGAAATGATGTCAACAATTTTATTGATTTGCACCATAAGAAATTGTCAAACGAAGATCTGTTTGTATTGGAACAGCATCCATCACATTCAAGAGGAGGAGGCAACACTGGGTGAAATCCCAAGAGGTTAAAGAAGAATGGAGGCTGGCAGTGAAAGGAATATTGAAAGCATTAAATCTCATAGATGGAGGCCTAAATCTGTTAGCTGATGTACATGGTTGCTACTATGATTTGTTGCATGACATGAGGCAACATGCAAAGCAACTAATTCTGGATTCCTTTTTCAAGTACTCAAGGAAGCAGTCAAGTGAACCCTCCACCTCTCGGGATAGTGTAGCACCCCAACCTATCTGGTTTGAATCTGAGGGATTCAAACCAGATAGGTTGAGGGAACAGAATCTGACCATGATGATCCCTCTCATCAATCTGCTTAAGGCCACCCTCCACTCCAACCTCTCTCTCTCTCTCTCACTCTCAGTGTTGTACTGTATAGTAGTAATTGTGGCATGTGATGCAAGAAAGCAAGCGTATGAGCTTATGTAGCATCAGCCAAGAAAAAAAAAAAAATTCACACAACCATTCCCTCTAAATGATTCTTCAGTTCCTCCTTAAATTTATTTAACCTATCAACGTCCACGACAGATGGAAGTTTTTTCCAGCAATTAACAACCGTACAGGCAAATTTCCATACATCTCTTCTACAGCTGTCTTTCCTCAATTTGAATTTATGCCCCCTTAGGTTCATAATCTGAACAAGTGGAAGAATCCCATCAGAATTCAGCATGTTCAACCCATTCAATCAGATCACCTCGCAGTTGCCTAGTCTCCAGCCACTGCAATTTGCAGCACTTAGGCCTCTCTTGGTAAGAGGATCCCTTCATTCCCTTCATCAATCTTGTTGCCCTTCTCTGTACACGCTCAAGCAAATCTACATCTTTCCTACAATGAGGGCAACAGACCTGTACACAGTACTCTAGGCATGGCCTGATCACTGCCTTATACAAAGGGACAATCACCTCCTTTTCCCTACTAGCAAAATTCCTGTATATTATTGACAAAACCCCATGACCTGCTCTGGCAGCCTGTCTGCATTGCTCAGAAAACTTCGTATCTGACTGCACAATTACCCCCAGGTCTTTTTCATTTTCCACTACCTTGAGTGTAGTACAACACAGTTGATACGTTCCTCTGGGATTACTTCTACCCATATGCAGTACTTTGTATTTGTCAATGTTATGAAGTGGCAACTTCAGTTGCCATGTCTCAGCCCATCTACCTAAATTTTCTAGGTCCTGTTGCAGTAGCCCACTGCTATATGTATATGTTGGTTATACTGAACATAATTTTTCTTACTGTCTTACTATACAAAAAAAATTAAATAAGTTAATCAATAAAGATGAATGAATCTCTTTAACCATAATTTTTTTTTTTGAGTACTCAGTATTCCAACCACAGAAAATAAATGGTATGTAATGGTATGGGTAACTTAGCTACATGCGAAAGTTACTCTCATAGGCCTATTATTGCATTTTTTGGAGACTATTTACAATATGTGTGAATTTAAATTGTGCGAGACGTTCTGGAATGTAACCCTCACGTAAATTAAGAAGTCACTGTATAAGGCAATGGTCAGGCCACACCTTGAGTGTTGCATACAGGTCTTAAGGCCCCATTTTAGGAATGATGTTATTGTTGTTATTTGGTTTTTTAGGAGCATTAGCAACTAAGTCCATATTGCTCCGGGTATATGCGATGGTCATTCCCTGACCTTTCTGCGTTCTCTGTATTTGGTGGTCACGGGCTCAAACCCCGGTCCATTCGAGATGCGTGTGCTATACACTACTGCTCCTGCCCACCTGGCTACAGAGGCACCAGGAATGATGTAGAGCTGCTGGAATGGGTACAGGAAAGGATGAGACTGGTGAGAGTATCAAAGGAATTCTCTTGCCAAGCAAGGCTTCAGTTCTTGCTATTGCTATATCTGGAGATTAGGCACCTGCAAGGTGATCTGATTGAGGTGGTTAGGGCTTTGAATGGATTGAGCAAGATGAATGTTAATTGGATTCTTCCTTTTGCTCAGACTGCACATGAGGGGGCCCAAATTCAAATTGAGGAAGGGCGGTTGCAGAATAGATGTGTGGAAGTTTGCCTTTAGCCAGCAGGCGGGTGATTGCTGGAACAAACTTTCATCTATTGTTGTGGAAGTTGAGAGCTTAAATAAATTCAAGGAAGAACTAGACAAATTATTGGGGAGTATAGATAGGTAAAATGTGAAGTGTTGGTTTTTTTTTTTTTTTTTGGCTGATGCTACATAAGTTTGCTTTCTTGCATCATTTGCTACTATACAATGTAGTGCATTACACTTCCAATATGTTCAAAAATAGTAACAATTCATGGTAAGGAAAAAAAAAGAAGAAAGCAACTATTTTGATGTACAAACCAAGGCCATTTCTTTATTTGCATGTATTATACTGTCCATTCATTCCTATAATGAGTACAAAGTGGCAAGCATGGCTCACATCTGGTGAGTATGGGCTTGGCACAACCAGGGTCCTAGCTGGATATCATCATTCTTCTCTTTCTTGGTGATTCCTTCTACTTTTGACTCTCTCTCTCACAAGGTTACTCGGGAACTTTTTTTTTTTTTTTTTCCCTGGTACAGCATAAGCCTCAGGCTTCCTTGCATCATATGGATATTAATAATAATTGTTCCAGTCACACATATCCATAACCATATGATATCCCATGGAATATATGTAGGAGGAAAAAAAAAAAAAGGGAAGAAATAATAATTACCATATTTCTAGTGGGCCAATTTTAATTAAATTTGGGAAAGTAACACAAATTATCCTAAACGAGCCAAATATGAAATTTCATGAAAATCCATCCACTGAAGAGCTCATTTATTACATGTGGATGGTTGAATAAACAAAAGATATTAATTACAAGATTACTACTGGTTTAATTTTGATGAACTTTGGAAGAGCTCAAAACTTTCTAAAAGAGTCTAAGTTTTATGAAAATCCGTAATCAGCATCAAATTATTACATGCAGATGGCCAAGCATGGGGCAGACAACTGGTAAATTAATGTCTAAAAACTAAGGAATTTAGATCCGCTGAAGGGGAGGTAGGTCTGAGTTAAGAAGGGGGTTGAATCCCTAAAATTGCTTCCTTACAAAGGATATTAATGTGAAGAAGGGCCATAAATAGAAAAAGCAGCTGAAGCATGTTGCTTTCTGTAGTCCTATTCGTTTATGTTTACACATATAAGTTTGCTGAGGTTGTTAACATTCTGTCACTGAGTGAAGTGTTCATGTATACATACAGTATTGCCTTGAAAATCCAGCATTTTCTCTGTCCAGCAATGGGAAGGTTTCAGCACTCTAAATTTTGTCCAACAAGGAGGGGGATAATTTTATCAGAAAAATACTTAATATCCATTTGCAGAAATGGATGAATTATGTGAATAAGCCTTAAAAATTGCAGATCCTCACATGAGACTGAAAAATCATTACAGTACATTATTTTTCATTTCGCAAAAGATAGTGGGATAGAATAATTTTGATGAAGTTTCATGGAAGTATGCCATTGCATGCAAAATAAGAGAATGGAACAAAAAAAAAAAAAAAATCTATACACGGGTTGAAAGTTTAGTTGGATGTTAACGAGAATATGCTCTCGAAATGAAGTGTCAATCAGAGACGAATGTACTCAGGATACATTCCGGGAATAAATGCTTTAACAAATCAGACCGTTCCGCAAACTCATAAATAATGTTGGTTTATTACATCAGTAATAAACACTGAAATGAAAAAAAAAAAAAAAAACGAATTTTTTAATTGAAATTTAATGAGAATAAAAGCTAACACTTACAAACTGAAGAAAAGACTAACAATAAGTTTTTGGAAATACAGGTGATGAAAACTGCTTTTAAGTTAGGTCAAAACTTATATGCGGTTTCGATCAGAACTTTTTTGTGTATTAATCACTATTTACTTTTGTGATACTTATTTTTGTAGAAGCAATTTCATCACTACTTTTCACCTTCTCGCAGAAATGAATTCACCATTACCATAGCGCGCCCTCTACCTATCCAGTTTTTGATCAAAAAATTAAAAGAGAATTTCACATTAAAACCACGGTATTGTTACTACTACGAACATACATACCAACATCTAAATCTGTAATGACATTTGTTGTCTAAGGTAAAACGAGAAAGTATTACGGGTGTTATAGAGATGTACAAGTAAAATCCAAAGCAATTTATATTGACATATACAGAGATACAGCTTATTGTGATTACACTGAACATCGAATTTTGGATCATATCTTGTTATGCGCATGAAAGCAAGTTTACTTTATAGATTTTGGCGTGCTAAACATGGAAATAATGTCTAAAATGGCAGGTTGGCTCTTGTTTTCTAAAAAAGTACTTTTTTTATATTTATACAGCATATATTTTTTTTTTTATATGGGGCTCACATGTGGTGAGTATGGGCTTGGCACACCCAAGGTCCTCAGCTGGATATCATCATTCTTCTCTCTTGGGGATTCCCTTCTACTTCTGACTCTCTCTCTCTCTCTCAGGGTAATTCAGAATTTTTTTTTTTTTTTTTTTTTGCTGGTGCAGCATGAACCTCAGGCTTCCTTGCACCATATAGCTAATAATAATAATAAATAATATAGTAAGTTATAGCTACGAACATACTAGTATCAAACACGGGAACTTTTCGCCTTTCGCTTTTATTCAGCTTCGGGGGAATTCCTTTTCATCGTCCAAAAATAATCGGCTAAAATGGCGGCACTTCGTTTGCTTTTGTATCTTTAATCCATAGCTGTGACGTTTTGATGGAAGTGCTTCCCATCTTCATCGCTGACGGCATCACAGTTTGGCGGGAAGAAATCCAGCAGATGTTAATGCTAGAAATGCATCTTCAATGATATGTCGCACCCCAATTTTTCGTTAGAAGTAATCCACGAGCTGCCTTGTGTTTCTCTCTCTCTCTCTCTTTTTTTTTTTCCTCTGACCACATGAGTAAGAGACTTTGATTCCTGAGTGCTATTACATATTATTATTTTACTTTTTTATTTTTATTATTATTATTATTATTTTATTTATTTATTATTATTTTTTAATTACTTTTTTATTTATTTTTATTTTCTTTTTGTGTATTTTTATTATTTATCTAATTTTTATATATGTATATATATTTATATATACAAATTTGTATATATATATATATTTTTTTGTGCTGGCTCCCTGGCTTGGGGAACTTGGGGGGCGCGACTGCTGGCACCCTCTGGTCTAGCACTTCTACCGGAGGTTGCAGGAATTTTGTGCGGCCACCACAGACAGTATAGAAGACCCAGGCAAATTGTCAACATAAACGGATGCACGTGGTCAGCAACGATGTTTAGGTACGATGTGGCTTTCAGACGTGAATCTATGGATATCAATGGACCCAACGTGTGCCAAGAAAACATTCCCCACCACCTTGCACATTAGTCGTCAGAACTGACGGGTCCATGGATTCCTGTTGTTTCGCCAAATTCTGAGCCTTCCATCAACATGATGCACCAGGAACTTCGACTCATCAGACCAAGCAACTGTTTTCGATTCCTCAATAGTCCGGTGCTGGCGTTGCTCTGCCCACAGGAGGCGTGCTCTCTTGTTCTTCATTGATAACAAAGGTATACGACGGGGCCATCGGCTGTTGTAGCTCATTCGCGACAAAGTGCGACTAGTGGTCCGTTGCGATATTTTATTCTGTGCACCAAGGTAGTATTGTGATGTGATGTGCGACATTGTGTCCCGGATATTTGCTTGCACAGTTCTAGCCATCCTCCTCTGACCTCTCTCATCAACAAGCGATTTTCTTTCACAGGAGTGCCGTTGAGAGGATGTTTTCCGTTCGCTGCACCATTCTCGATACACCTTTGAATCTGTGTTGGTTGTGTATAAAGTTCAGGAGAACTGCCGTTTCAGAGATGCTTTCTCCAGCACGTCTTGCACCTACTACCATGCCACATTCAAGTCCGTTAGATCACTCCTTTTCCCCATTCTTGCTACGGTTTGTACGCTTAACTGATACTAGAAAGGTTGTTCTGCTGCATTTATATCCACAAGTGTAGTCATGTGACTTGCAATGTTATGGCACAAACCATTTGTGTGCACAGTAGGAGTATATCCCTTCATTTTAATCCCTAGCATTTATGCTGTTAGGGGCATTGCATCAGGCATACATGTTAAATTTACTTATTTTCGCTGATTGCAATAAAGATTTTATACCTAATAAAGTAGTAGTAGTAGCGGCATGTGATGCAAGAAAGCAAGTGTATGAGCTTATGCAGCATCAGCCAAAAAAAAAAAAAAAAAAATCACACCATTCCCTCCAAATGCCTGTCCAGTTCCTTCTTAAATTTATTCAACCTATCAACTTCCACAACGACAGATGGAAGTTTGTTCCAGCAATTAACCACCCGTTGTATACACGTTCATGGTGATTAATGATATTAAGGTATTCCCTAATTCTAATGTATTTGGTCTCCCTCTTCAATTAACCCAATTAATAGTTACAACATATTGCCTTAAACGGTCACACTCTCTTCCTGAAATTAAAACCCAGGTCTTTGTCTCCTACTAATGACTACAAGATCAGAATCTACCAGTGGTTCCTGTACTTTAAACTCTGGGTAATCATCTGATTCGTAAAATTAGTATTAATAATAGCCAATTGCGCAAGAAAGCATACGGCTTATGCTGCACCAGCCCAATAAATAAATAAATAAATAAATAAATAAGAAAATTGAATAAAATAAATAATTAATTAATATTAATAAGAGAAAAGGCAATTGACAACGTATGAATTTCCGTCCTCCCGTACGTAACTATCTTGCTGACCTTTGAATTTCCCCAAACTGTCAGCTTCAGCCATCCATTTGGTAATTTATAACTTGCTGGCTAAAATAAAACTTCCTGAAATACAGTCTAAGCATCTTCCCCGTAACTTTAATTTATGGTCCCTTGTTCTAGAATCATTTATAATATTGCAAATTTCGTCATTTAATTATGCTTATCAGAGCCTTAAACTCCTCAATCAAGTCTCCTCTAAGGTGCCTAGTTTCCAAGCTTTGCAACCCACAAAGTCGAAGCCTTTCTTCATATGGACCTCCTTTTGCCGATCTGATCAGCCTTTACCAGCCTTTGGTCCCTTACAAGAAGCTCGGTGAATGGTATTCGAAGTGTAGTCTGACAATAGCTTTAAATAATGGGATTATGACGTCCTTATCTCTACTAGCAAATGTTTGACAAATCGTCGATAGAACACCATGGGCCTTCCTTGCAGCCTGTGTACAATGCTCGGAGTACTTCATGTCTGACCGTATCGTAACTCCCAAAACCCTTTCTTGGTTCAATTCCACCAAGTGTTATTTTGGGGTTACTGTTCCTGAGGCGTAAGACCTTGCAATTTGCTGGATTAAAGCAATGCTACCACTTTTCTGATCATCCGTGAAATCTATCTAGGTTACTCTGAAGAAGCTCTGCTTGGCACTGATTATTAACTACTCTACGAATATTTACATAATCTGCAAACTTTATCCATTACGCCCTTAATCCCTTCTTTGATGTCATTTAATAAAATCAAAAAAACAGTGAACCCAATACTGATCCTTGGGGAATGTCACTTCTCACATAACTCAATCAGAGGAACAGCCATTTATCAGAACCCTCTGCCTCCTGCCCTGAAACCATTCTGCTATCCATCTAAAGATTTTCAGTGATTCAAACCTGTTCTAGCTTATAAAGTAACCGTTCATGTGGGACTGATCAAATGCTTCGCTGAAATCCAAATAAACAATGTTGAAATTATTCCCTAAATCCACCTCATGAGTGACCCTGTCAGAATTGATAATGATGGTCTAGAATATTCTCACTGCTGGTGTTTTCTCTTACATGCTAGTACAAATAATAATCATCTAGTTTCTTTATGAATTGTTTCCCATAGCTAATTCCTTCCCACTTATTCCAATCAAGGGCAGTTGCAATCACCCGTAATTCAATATTTAAACTTTCCTGCCTATTCCATTGACATGTACTCCATGTACATCATACTCCTCACAATCTTCTGATCTGTAGATTACTCACACTCTCATTGTACCTTTGTTTCCAACTCACACTACATACATTCTATGCTGGCAGCCATTGCTTGTGACTCACAAAAGCTCTTTTTTGCACCAGGCCACTTTTGATAGGAAGCATGACCCCATCCAGGATTTCCTAAATACATTATACATACTATAAGCTCATCCCCAATTTCCGGGTGGCACCACATTTCTGTTAGCCCTATTATGTCAGTATCAGTTATCCTAACCAGGAGTTTGAACTTTCTCTCACTTTATTGACAACACTCCTGACATTGTGTCAGGATGGATTTCATGTTCTTTTCATATAAAATTAATTTAAGATAATTTGGGGTTTGGTATTATTGTCTCATGTGTTCTGATTATGAAAATACTTTTAATTTTAGCACAAGTATTTACCCAAAAAATATTCCAGACTTCAACAATCTGAAGTACATAGCGATGCAGGTTGAAAAAATCTTGAATTAAATTTGGTATGTACATTGAAAGGACATAATTTATGGGACACCTGATTCCTGGGCAATGCGATGCTATCGCCCCTCTTTCGCTGGTGAATGAACCCACCGCTTGGAAGGTAGATAGGTACACTGCATTCACGTAGACGATAATTCGATGTCATTATGGATAAAAGTTGTGAGTTAATAGACTGAAAGAGAGATGATAGTGGGTGCCCGATGCATGGGTCGCTCTATTCTGGAAGTGATACAGAAATTGCACTATCCCCTTTCGACAGTATCGGGAAGTCGGGAAGAAGCTATTTCTGGAATAACATCTCATAGTGGACAGTGCTGTGGGCAAAGAAAGGTGGTGAATGAAAGAGGTTGTTGTCTGTCTCACATCATTTCAGCCAACCGGAGAGCGACAATGGCACAAATCTGCCGACTTCAATGAGGGAGCTGCCAGAAATGTCTCCAAGATCAGGCGATCATTAACAGCAATAGGTTATGGGAACTGCTGACCCACCAGAATTACTAAAACCACGACACAGGACTTATGTCTCAACTGGGCGAAAGAACATTGGCACTGGACCTTGGATGATTGGAGACGGGTCTCCTGATGAGTCCCGTTTCCAGTTATTTCGAGCGGATGGGTGCATATCTGGCGAAAACCACGCGAAGCTATGCACGTGTCGTGTTAACTAGGAGCTCTTCAGGTGGGCGAACGGTCGATAATGGTCTGGTGCGTGTTCAACTGGCACACGTTGGGACCTCTGGTACGCCTAGACTCATCTCTGAATGGTCCAGGTTACGTGTCCATCCTTGCAGACCACCTGCATCCCTTCACAGTCATCATGCACCCACAGGGCAACGGACTCTTTCAGTAGGACAATGTGCCTTCCCGCAGAGCCGTGGTGGCTAGAACATGATTTGAAGAGCAGGGTTTTCCCAGCACGAAAGCTCAAAAATACCGTGTAATGCAAGATTTCCTGCAATTCTCAAACTGTGTTAGAGCAAAACCTTGTTATGTAAGCATCGCGTTGTGCGAGGACTGCCGCAATTTATCAATCGTGTTATATGGGGATTGCCTGTACTTTTGGTTGTATTTGAGGTTTTTGGCACAAGGTCCTCTTGTGCCTTTTTATGATTTGCTTGTCACTATGATCACAAATCTATTATACAGATTTATGTATTTCAAATAATTAAAGTTTCTCGAAATTTGCTTCATTGCTAAGAATATGTAACAAGCTTAACTGTTCCTGTAAGTTGGATAGGGAGCTAAAACTTGATTTTATGACTGTTAAATGTTAGGGACATTCGATGATAATGTGTTTTATTGTTAGCTGCGACTGACAAAAGAAACACCGATGAGGGTTCTCTCCCATAAGCAAATACAGGTGAGCTGGATGCGAAAGACCGATGCTCCTCGCCAGAATCACTTCTTGTCGCCTGCTTCTTCTGGAACTAGATGTCCACAGTTGCAGCTTTTTTTTATGGGATGCCAACATGACCAGGGACCCAGCAGAATGCAATCTTGTTGGCTGTTTGACAGTACATTAATTTGGAGTGGATCTCTTTAAGAATGGAATTATAGGCGGAAAAGATTGAATGGCAGTGATTGTACTTAGAGTCGGTATATATCAATGATTGCTTGATATGGTGGTTGTTTATGTTATCTAGAGCTAGTTTCATTGAAAATAATTCTGTGGTATAGATACTACATTAAGTAGGAAGTGACACAGCTACTGAGAAGATGGAAGAAACTGCTGCAGCGCCTACGACTGCATCTGTTTTGGATCCATTAGTATATATTTGTACTTTCTCTGAATTTTCCGAGCAATGTGCGTTATGTAACTGCTGAAAGTTGATGTTTGGCAGGGAGGATTTTCCCCATCTTATAAAGAAATTATTACAGAGGTGAGAATTCAGTCCAGGCATATCAATGTCTTGGAATACGTTATGAAAGTTAATGACCCAATTGAGCATAAGCTCTTACAGTCGAAAAAACCCTGCAGGGCGGTTTCCATTAGGTTTATTGTGATATAGTATTTCAACCACCATATGGCATTTGAGGGTCAAATAGGTACTGCCAGCTAGGGTAGGACAGAATACTTTTAATCGTTGTTGCATAATTACAGGATTTTCTCCTGAGATGCAAAGGGGGTTTATTTGCCTCAATATACAAGCTATATACTGGAGATGTTCTGAAGGCTCCCACAGCTGTCCTAAGGGCACTAGCTGTATGGTGTTCAGACGTAATAGAAAACTTTTCCTAGCGGAGTCATAGACAGGTGATCCATAATCTAAGCGTGATCTTATTAAAGCTCTATAGAGATGAAGGAGACAGCTTCTCTCAGCACCCAAGGACATAGCAGAGACTGCGCTTAGGATGTTCAGTTTTTCAAGACATGTAGTCCAAAGGTAAGCTATTGGGAAGCAAAATTGAGTTTATTATCTAAATATAACCCCAACAGACGAAATTATTAGTGACAGAAATCAGGCTGTTTTGTAAAAATATTTCTGAATCCGGGTAGAATTTGCATTTTTTACAAAAATGAATTGCACTAGATTTATTTTCTGATAGGAATACCATTCTGCAATGCCCATGATTCTATTTTAGTGATAGAAATTTGAAGTTGTCTTTCAATGATTTGGGATTGATAAGAAATAATGAGGTCATCAGCAAACATGTACGATTCTACTGTATTCGACACATCTCGTCATGTTTGTAATTCTTACTGCAAATAATGTCGGACTAAGAAAGAGAAAGGATCCCTGTGGTACACCCTCCTCTTGTTCAAAGGATTTGGATAAATTGTTCATGTATCTAACCTGAAATGTTCTGTGGCATAGGAAGTTTTGTATAAAGTGGGGTAAATGACCTCTCAAGCTAAAAGAAAAGATTTTGAAGTATACCATAACACCAAGTGGTATCAAAGGCTTTCTCAATATTGAGATTGCTCATGACCGAACGTTGTCCCCTTATGAAGGCATTTCGGCTGTTTACTCCTGCTCTTATCATTACATCTTACGTGGAACGGTTTTTTCAAAAAAACCGTACTGATTGCTTTTTAGCAAGTTGTTGGTTTCCAGAAACCATGTTAGTCGCCTGTGAACCATTTTTTCCAAGGACTTTACCTAAACAGCTAGTCAGTGAAATAGGCCTGTAGTTATGCAGAACGATGCGGTCCTTTCCTGGCTTTGGGAAGGCTAGTATAAGTCAGTAACCCCAGGAGTTTGGATAAGTATTTATTTTTTCCTGTTCAGCACTTGTACAATTTGGATTCCACCAGTAATTAATGTTTGCAGGCATTGTAATTGGCAGCGTGTAATATATCTAAATGAAGGCAAGACTAGTGTTGGGTACAGGAAGGAATCTACCAAAAGCAATATTGAATTCTCATCTATGGGCCGGGATTGGATTATTTCATCATCTGAACATTTGAAGCGTATTCATTTCAGTGTGCCCTATGAAATTTCCAATTGCAAAGGGGAGTTTACTCGTGTTTGCAGCTTGCAGAGAATTGGTAGTGATCACTATTTAGTGGATTTTCAAGAACAGACCACTCTGTATTGGTAAATATTTAGGATGAGCAGATTGAAAGGTCTATTGCACTCATGGATCCTGTAGAAAAATGAATATAGGTAGGCTCACCAGTGTTCAAATGGGTAAGTTGACAAACATGAAGTTTCTATTAGTTTACTTCTTTTGTCAATTGTTGGATATCCCCGCAGCGAATGACGAGCATTGAAGTCTCCGAGCAAGTAGAAAGGAGGTGGTAGTTGGTCTATTAAATTTTCTAGATCTGAGAACGAGGAATATATATAGATGCTACTGTAATAGTCATGCCAATTTATGCATGCAATGGCACTACCTCAAAAGGAGTCTGAAGAGTAACATGTTCGGATGGAATGTTTTTTCTAACAGGAACTGTCACGCCTCCACAGGCTGGCAAGTTGATAGTCCTATCTCTTCTGAACATAGTATAATTTTTAATGATAGGATTTAAATAGGTTTCTTGTAGGGATATACCTGCTGGTTCATAGTGGTTGATGAGATCATGAAAGTCATCTTTTGCATTAGGAAATACCTCTACAATTCCACTGAAGGATTCTTTCCATTATGGGTTCTTGTCGATTGTTTTTGTTTCTGACTGCTTTTTGGTTGTAGCTTGTTTATACCTATTTTTTATTTTGTCTTTCTTAGGAAAGATAGGATGTGACGTATCCATCTCAATCGGTTGTGTGAAGTTCTAAAATTCCATCGTCTGAATTATTCTGTGGATCAATATCCATTTCAGTTGAGGTTGCACCATTGGGGCTTCTGTAGCTTTTGGTTTCACTGTTCAAGGCACATAGGCTGGAATGGAAATTGGAGTATTGCTGGCTTGTTCAGATTTTTGTTGTGAAGGACAGTTTGGGAGAAGTGAGCATGGATCGTGCCCAACTGGCGATAGATGTATTAGGAGGAACTGTAATGTCTGTTTGAATACTTACTGACTGGACCATTTAGCAGCTGTGGCATACGTATGATTTGGCTCCATTTTGATTATTTTTCTTCTCGACTCTGAATAAGTGACTTTGTTCTCTACTTTATATTTCTGTATTTATTTCCTTGCTTCCATAGTTTGCATATTTTGGAGAAAGCCGGGTGATTACCTTTACAATTTGGGCAACAAGGAGTGGTAGCACTGCAATCGTACTGATTGTGCTCCTTTGATTTGCACCTCTACATGCAGTCTGGGAGTCCATATTTTTGGCACTTGTAGCACCTGATTGGGTTTGGGATGTAAGGTTGGACACAGCAATGGAGATAGTCTGCTTTGACAGATGTTGGTAAGCTGAGAGAGCTAAAAGTGAAGATTATGTTCCTTGCTGGAACAAGAATACCATCTTTAAGAGTCATGAGTCTCCTGGCTTGGATGACTCTTTGTTCTCATAGCTCTCTGACTATTTCCTCCTCTGATACAGTTATAATGTGTCACTCTGCAATTACTCCCTTTGAGGAATTTAGGGTGGCACGGGAGTGACTTTTATTGGATGTCCGCCAAAAATAGGTTTAATAACTTTGCAGAATGCTGGGATTTCATGGTTTCTACCAGATCCCCAGACTGGAGTCACCTTACTGATTTTGGCGGCAGCATCTAAGCATTTCTGCACAAGGAATGGGGACAGTTTACTCAGAGGCTGGTCCGATGTAGTGCAGTATGAGAAATGCTGGTATCTCCTCTTGAGAATTTGTTTTCAACCTCTTGGGTTGAGAAAAGTCATCATCGATGTGACTTGTTGCTAGTGGATTTCTTCTCCCAGGTTACTGGCCCCGAGAGTGCCCAAGCAGTATAAAAGTTAGTGCGTTAATTCAAAGGAAAAAAGAAGAAAGGTGTTTTCCTTTCTGAAACTTGCTTACGATTTGTAAGACTAAGTGGCCTATTGATTAATAGAAAATAGAAAAGTAAGAAAACTTTTATGAAACAAAACTATATCTTTTTGAAAATGCTCTAGAAATCACTCAGAGAATTGCTTAATCATTATAATGATTGGCACCTTGCCTGTACTGAAAAAGTCAACTTTCAGCATAGGCACATGCATTCTTTGTAACTTAAAAACATGAAAGTGAACAGAAATATTAGCCCAAACTGAAACCATACATTCAAAATACCAAAAATTGGAATGCAGACCCAACTTTCGGCAAGTGTTCAAGTCTGTACCAACTCTCAATGAGTTATCACATTTTGAGTATCACATTTCAGAAATAGATTACATCTATTTCTGAAATGTGATACTCAAAACAAGGCAAAAAATTTAAAATTTGGCTGAATTTCACTGTTAAAACATTACCAAAAAATAATAATAAAAAGCAAATCAAAAATGTGAAACTTTGCAAACAAGGGTACTAGAACATTCAAATTTCATAACTAAGTCTCATCCACAACTTTTTCATAGGCATAAATGCCTGTGGTCAAAAAAACATGAAGGAATCTTTCACTGAAATAGATTCAGACATGATATTTTTGTTCTGGCCAAACAAAGACTATCAAAATACTAAAAATTAAATACACAATGATCCTCAACAGATCATTACAACAGTAATGATCTGTTTGTTGGTTTACATATAGTTTAATAATATACAGGTTGTAGAGAAACCCTACTGACAAACTTGAACAGGTGATAGATGGCACCAAAAGAAACATTTTTGTTGAGTAAACATAGGTCATAAATGAGTCATAGCAACAGAAGCTATTAAAGGGTTGTAAAAACCAGAACACATTCAGTAATTTAATGTCGTTTAATGCATACAAACCATTTGCTGTTGCACACAAAATAGAAAAAACAATTCCTAAGAAGTGCTCGAACTGGTGACCGTGATGTTCAATGCATAACTCACACCGACGCATCACTGAATGCTGTAGGCATTGGAAGTTACTAAGATTGATTTGTATCTCTGCACTTGCTGCAACAATTCATGCTATAAGTTCCTCCACCGTGTCAACTGACATTTCATACACAAGTCTTCATGTATCCCCAAAAGAAAGTCCAAACAAGTCAGATCAGGCAACCTTGCTGGCCAGGCTACAGGTCCACCTTGACCAATCCATCTGCCTGGAGAGGTTGTATGTAAGTGTGCATGTACATGTCTGTCCAAATATGGTGGTGCGCAATCATGTTGGAACCATATTTGTGTTCGGACAATCAGAGGAACATCCTCCAACAACTCTGGAAGTGTTTGCTCTATAAAAGGCAAATAGTCATCCATCTGAACGTGCAGGCAACATGCATTGTCCAACTAAAACGTTTCCCACAATGGCAGCCCATACACTGACACTAAATCTGTGTTGGTAGCCATGTTCAACCATTGCATGGGGTTTATTCTCTGCCCACACATGACTGTTGAAATTAGCATTAGCATTAGTAGAGGCATTTGATGCAAGAAAGCAAGCTTATGCAGCATCAGCCAAAAAAAAAAAAAAAACCCACTTCCACTTCACCCCTCTGTTCGTTCAAAATACCTGTCCAGCTGAGCCTTAAACTTATTTAGGCTATCAACCTCCACCACAAGGGATGGAAGTCTGTTCCACCAACCAACCAACCGCTGGCTAAAGGCAAATTCCCGCACGTCTATCCTACATCTGTCTTTCCTCAATTTGAATTTATGCCCTCTCAGGTGATTTTTCTGAGCTAGAGGAAGAATCCCATCAGCATTGAGCATGCTTAAACCATTCAAGGCTTTATACACCTCTATCAGCCTGATTTTGCCAATAATGTTTCACCCATTATTGGCAAAATCAGGCTGCAATTTGGTTTCCTGTAAAAACCAGTGGGAGAACTTGACATGGTGGGCAAAGTCAGCAGGTTCTAGTGCATGCACTTTCTGGCATCGGAAAGGTTAGATTTGATTTGGAATTTTGTGGCGCAAAACATCGAAAAGGATGCACTCCCACTTCGTGCACGACATCCCACACCAAACGATGCTGCACACCCAGTCAGTGTGCAATGGCTCTTGTGTTGGTAGGAATATTAGCAAAGATCTTCAAAACCTGTTCCTCAAACCAGGGTGTCCTAGCAGTGCATTGACATCCAGTATCATGCATATTCACACAGAAAGAGCCACTATCCCGCAATCTTTAGTGTATCGCAGCAAATGTGTGGTGAGGCAACCTCCTGTTCAGGAAGCGTTCTTGAAAAATCCTGCGAGCCTCTCTTCTGTTTCCATTTTCTGCGCCGTACATTAAATGGTGAAGTACTCCATATCTGTACCTGTACTGATCATAATGTGACATTACACGTTTATGCTATTAGTGGCAGATACACACCACTCCGAGGACCTCTTAACTCGTGCACACGTTAATGTTGATGGTAGTCTTACTTTCGAGCACTGTGTTATGGATTTGTTTTCTATTTTGTGTGCAACAGCAAATTGATTTGTGTGCATTAAATGACATTAAATTACTGAATGTGTTGTTCTGATTTTTATAACCCTTTAATAGCTTCTGCTGCTATAAGACTCACAATCATTTACAACCTATGTTTACTTGACAAAACATTTTTCGTTTGGTAACCTCTATCACCTGTTCAAGTTTGTCGGTAGAGTTTGTATGCACCCTGTGTATTATTACAAAGGTTTATTATCTTATCATAAAAATTTATTACTGTATTTTATTACTATGTATTATCAACACCACTATATTATAATCCAATAACTGTATAATTCTATATTTAGAAACATGAACATAATTATAAACAAAACCTACTTAACAGATTATTGAAATATTGACACTACATTACACAGATATAACAGGCTAATGCTAGACCATGTGTGAACATAAAATCTATACAACAAATACCAATCCCAGTTTGGGCTGTCCACTTTTTAAGAGAGGTTGTGGAACCACTCTTAAACAAATTCAGGAAAGATCTTGATATGAAAAGTCATATCAAGATCTTTCGATAGTTTCTGAACAACCTTGATCTTTTGAATCAAAACTAGATGTTCTTTGCATAAAGTAACTATCGCCTTGAAATTTTACTTCTTTTCAATTTTTCTCTTCAGTGCAAATAAGTGTATCTTGTTTTTAGTTATGTTGCCAGAGGCAAAGCTGTAAATTATGGCAGCTTCCCATGTGACCTTTAACAACTATACCAACTCTAGCTATTACATAAAATTCTTGCTTTACCCTCCTTGCAGTGGCAGTATATTAGTTTTGCCACTAGATGTTGACATTCTACTGATTTCCAATTACCCATTCCAATATATGGTCCCCAAGCATTGGTTTTCACCAATCCACATGTATCTTAGCATCTCCATAAAATGTCTCCCACCCATCTTGCAAAAACTCCAAATTCTCTTGCAGCAGCAATAAAATTTTGGCAAATACCACAGCTTACGCTTGAAATCAGTAAAAGCCATGACTATGGTGATGAGAAATAATGATCCACTACCAACATGAAAAATACACTTTTGAATTTACTGGTTTAATGCACAAGCCCAACTATCTTATACTAAGCACTGATCTGACTAATCTTAATAGTATTTAAGGTATATCAACAAACAATACTATTTACTAAAAGTAAGCTTCAAGATTGTCATTATCTTAAAACATGCACTTCCATATTGAGGCATTATTCAGAAAGAAACCAATTTAAACAATGCTAAATGGGCAACGAGGATAAACATGCCTATATACCTAAAGCATCGATAAGAGCGAAGGATGTAGTCACTTTTCCTATTGGTTTTAAGACCCCCTGACATAATGGAGTACTGTTTAAATTTACTGCTTTCTTTAAAGTGCACATGGATAATAAAATGTCACAACGGAAACTTAAAAGAGCTGAAATAATTTAAATTCAAAGTAAATATTTGTTGAAATTTAGTAAAGACAATGGTTATTCAAATCAGCAAGAGGTAGATGTAATCCGTTAATTTCAAATTAACTATTATATGACATGAACAAAAAGTTTTCTTTTTTAATAAATTGCTTATCTTATTCATTGTGAATAAGCATCAACTAGACTAGAAACTGCCAAAATGTAACGGATACACTGTTCTTTAAACATTTGATATATGTAAGCAACAACAGCCAGTTTCAGAATGGCACATACTTTGTTTTGATAGCTTAAGAATACATTATATAACATGTATTCATTTCTATTTGTTATGAACACAGAATGAATAAATATAAATAAAAAAATGCAAATCATTAATAAACATAAAAATGTATTTATTTTTATATATTCAGCATTACTGTGGCAGTGTCAGAGCTCAGTAACATTTATAGCCAGCAGCCCGTGGTACAAATTTCAATAGAGATGGGTTCCTCATGAATGAAAATCATAATTCTGATAACAGATTGCCAGCAAATACATGCAATATTTGGTCTCTTGCATAAACTTAAATAATTTGCCTTGTCACATATTACAGAAGTGTTCAGTAATGTCAGAATTCATAAGCTTTACCTGCTTTCAATTTTGTTAATGGACACTTTCTCATCTGACTGAAGACTGTGCACTGAGTACTCAGCACTAATACTTGGACTTATCAGCATTAGTAATGGCATTAATGCAAGAAAGCAAGCTTATGCAGCATCAGCCAAAAAAAAAAACACATTTCTCATTTCACCTATCCATTCCGTCAAAGTTTATCTAGTTCTTCCTTAAATTTATTTTTAAGCTATCAACTTCCACAACAGATGAAAGTTTGTTCCAGCAATTAACCACTCGCTGGCTAAAGGCAAAATTCCACACATCTATTGTGCAACCATTTTTTTTCAATTTGAATTTCTGACCCCTCAAGTGCATAATCTAACGAAGAGGAAGAATCCAATCACCACCTAGCTTGCTCAAACCATTCAAAGCCTTAAACACCTCAATCAGATCATCTCACAAGTGCCGAGTCTCCAGATGCTGCAATTTGCAGAACTGAAGCCTTTCTTGGTAACAACACCCCTTTGTTTTCCTTCTCTGTACTCATTCCAGCAGCTCTACATCCTTCGTAAGGCCTCCAGACTGTATGTAGTAATCAATGTACAGACTAACCATTGTCTTATACAAGGGGATGGCGCCTCCATAGCCAGGTGGGCAGGAGCAGCAGTGCGTAACACACGCTTCTTGATTAGACTGGGGTTCAAGCCCATGGCCACCAAATATGGAGGATTCAGAAAGGTAAGGGAATGACCACCGCATATCCCCGGAGCACTATGGCCTTAGTTGTTAATGCTCCTAAAAAAAAAAAGTACAAGGGGATAATCACTTCCTTATCCCTACTAGCAAAATTCCCATATATCACTGACAAAACCCCACGAGCTATCCTGGCTGCACTGCTCAGAAAACTTCAGATCTGACTGCACAAATACTTCCCCAGGTCCTTTTCATTCTCCACTACCATGAGTATCACACAGTTGGTACATTATTCTGGGGTTACTGCTACAAATTGCAGTACATTGCATTTGTCAATGTTAAACTTCAGTTGCCACTTCTTAGCCCATCTGCCCAACTTTTATAGATCCTGTTTGCACTAGTATACTGTCATTAACAACCCTGCCAACCTTTGTATCCTCTGCAAACTTAGACATTAAGACGGATACACTTTCATCCATATCATTAATAAATACAGAAAACAACAATGTTGAGTGAACCAATCTGACTGAGCTGTGTCCTGTGAGAAGATAAGTGGCATAGAGACAAGGTGAAACCCAATAGGGTGATGGTGACTTTGGGAATGAATTTTTTGTAATTAACCCCTCAGGTGTGGTATTCCAGTTGTCTTGCCAAAAAGATTGTATACAAGAAAGTATACAATCTTTTCTTTTCTTGTTTCCAATTATTGCTTCGGTCCAGTGTGAAGTTGAGCATTGTCCACAAGAGATTTTCTAAAGCAGTAACAAAGGCCCCTGGCAATGGCTTCAAGGTGAAGTGGCACAGCCCTAGCCAGTACTTGAAGGGCAGGTTTGCTGATGGTGCAGCAAGCAGAATGTGTTGCTGGATGGAATCAAACTTCCTTTTGTTTCTGTCTATAACAACCCTGTGAAACCAAGTTCCAGTACCGTAGCATACTGCTGGAATCAAGACAGCCTTATAGATGGCGGCCGAGGTGCAGCGTTTTAGTCCTCAACCCTGCCAGGACAGCTGCTTTGAAGTTTACTGGCTTCTTATCAGCTGGAAGATGCTCTCTATAGGTTTGCTAACAGAGACTACCTGCCAACTGTTGAGCCAGTAAGCAATTAAACACCTGGTGGTGACTCAGATTTTTAAATGTATATCAGATTAATCTATTCAAGTGATGCTATTATATTTAAGTAAGGCAGAACCACAGATGGTATTTGTCTCTAACTTAAACATAAACCCAAACTTAATGCAAAGTATGCAGCACTCAGTCCTTCAGTGAAAGCAGAAAGTCTCTTTATGATCAAAATCAAACAAAGGTAAAGCATATGAATTGTGATTTTATTTCAACTACCAGTTGAAATATCCCTGCAATCAAATAGTGGCATTCAATCACAACTGTGAAGTGACAAATGCCGTCTTACACTTCCAGGTACTCAAAATGCCTGTTCGCATATTCCAGAAACGAAGGTGTTCACATGTGTATGAACCACTAAATGTGATTTTTGATAACCTGTTTTTAAAAATTCTTTTCTGCATACTTCTAAACCATTTCACCTATATGTGAACTAACAGAATGTCGTTTTAAACGCCATGACTGTAAAAATGACTTGCCACATAATTCACAAGTGAACGGTTTCTCCTGATTGTGAACTAAAAGATGTCGTTTCAAAAGACCTGATTGTGAAAATGTCTTGGCACATATTTCACAAGTGAAAGGTCTCACCTTAGTGTGAACTAAGAGATGTTCTTTCAGACTATGTGATTGTGAAAATGCTTTATGACATAGTTCACAAGTGAAAGGTTTCTCCTGAGTGTGGACTAACAAATGTGTTTTAAGATTACTTAAAAGTGAACATGCCTTACCGCATATTTCACAAGTGAATGGTCTCTCATGAGTATGAACTAACTGATGTCTTTTCAAATGCCCTGAATGTGAAAATGCCTTACCACATATTTTGCAAGGATATGGTTTCTCCTGAGTGTGAACTAACAGATGTCCCTTCAGACTATGTAAGTGTAAATATGCTTTGCCACATACTTCACAAGTAAAGCATTTCTCCTGGGTGTGAACTAGTAAGTGTGTTTTAAGATTACCTGAACACGAAAATGCCTTGCCACATGTTTCACAAGTGAATGGTTTTTCCTGAGTGTGAACTAACAAATGTCCTTTCAGATGACCTGATTGTGAAAATGCCTTACCACATATTTCACAAGTGAATAGTTTTTCCTGAGTGTGAACTAATTGATGTTTTAGATCATTTGATCTTGAAGATGTCTTATCATATGTTTCACAAGAAAAAGATTCCTTATGGGTGTTTACCGGCAGGTTTCTTTTTGGCTGACTCAAATGTATCCCACCTTGATTTCCACATTTGATGTGTTTCTGCATATTTTGAGCTTTTCCTGTTTTTATGTAATTATCACCTGAGGATGTCTTTCTGGAATTCTTGACTTCAGTTTTTCTATGGATAATGGAATTTTGCTTTTTTTGAACTTGTAATGTTGAATTTTCCTGGGCATCTATTTGTTTACATTGAGGATGTTCTTTCAAAACATCTTTCTGGTCATTTTCATTTCTAGACATATTTAGATCATGGACTTGTGATGAAATTGCTGATTACCAACATAACTTTATTAATTACATCTACCTCTGTTTACCTTAACTGGATGAATAATTTAGTCGTCACTGTGTTGAATCTGAAAAAGAAAAAAGTACATTAAACTGATGTACACAGCTTATAAAATGAAAACATCTAATATACAACAAATGCTAAAGCAAGCAGCTCTACTATAAAATATTTACTGGCGTACATCCATATATATATATATCTCCATCACTGTTAACGCTACGATACATATAAAATGGTACATATACAGCAAATATAAAAGCCTCCATACAGAAAAAATTGCCAGCATACAAAATGGAAGGTTCTTTTTCTGGAAAGCCTCTCACTATATATTTACATACATACGATCCTACTTAGTACTTCTAAAAGCCTTACAATATAATGCTCGATATAGGATCTGCCAGATACAGTGATAACACACATAAAAAGTGAATCGTGTGAGGATATGGGGAAAACTTTAAACAAAACATGTAAGTTAACATTTTCATGTATTTAGATAATTATCTAGATACAATAGGTTTAAAAAAGTTTTTTAAATGTTATCTGGTTAAGAAATTTTGTAAACATTTCTCTCACTTCAAAAGCCACCTCACTAGAACTACTCCATTACCTTGAAAAATTTCAAGGCAATGAAGGAATTCTGTAGGCACATTCAGGATTTAATTTTAATCTCCTGTGGGAGATTCAAGATTTTTGAATAACAATGCCAAATGCCCTGCACGCATGGCAACCTATAATTAAAGTTTTGTCTGTACATTATATTTTTAATCTTAGTATTGGGACTGGCCTGAACAAATACTGTTTTAGTGGAAAAGTTGATCTCAAACTATTGCATATGGTGCTATTTGTATTCCAGGAGGAAGTGATTTGTCTTCAGGAATTTCAAGCGTTCCATTTTCTAAACATTTTCCAAGTTTAGAAGTCACAAAATGCCACCATCGCTACTTCTTCCACGTGATCCAATATCAACAGCGATAAATCAAACTGGGATCAACTAATGCTAATAGAACTATGGAAAATGTTTTTTTATAATTAAAATACAATGAGCCTGTGAGGTTTTTTGTTTGTTATTTGGTTTTTAGGAGCACTAGCAACTAAGGCCATACTGCTCCGGGATATGCGGTGATCATTCTTTCCGCATCCTCCATATTTGGTGATGGGCTCAAACCCCGGTCTAATCAAGAAGCGTGTGCTATGCACTGCTGCTGCTCTTTCCCACCTGGCTACGGAGGCACCTGAGCCAGTGAGGTGAGGTGCTTCTATTATTATGGGCTTGATAGCTAAAGCCCCTAAACAGGTTAGGAAATTCCACTGAATCCAAAAGTTATTAGCTATATCTTCCCAATCTTTTCTTTCTGGCATAGGAATTGTTTCATCTAATGAATTTTTAATGATTGCCTCACACTTCATGAACTATCTTTTGCACAATAGAATATCCAAGCCTCTAACTAAATACAATCATTCAAAAATGAGTCTTCAGTTCCCAGAAACCTGAAAATGAAAATTAATTGTCAAACATTAAACATCCATAAGATTATTACTACATTTAATATCACTCTTATGCCAAGTGAAATTAATAATATAGTTTATTAAGCTATTCGCCTAAACTACTATACATTAAGGAAACGTTTCAGGTATCTTACTGATACCCATCATTTGAAGTCTGTCAGCAGCATGTTCTGATGATGGGTATTGGTAAGATATCTGAAATGTTACCTTAATGTATAGTAGTTTAGGCAAATAGCTTAATAAACTATATTATTAATTTCACACGGTATAAGACTGGATTGGATCTGATTTTAGATTTTTCTGGTGCATTAGCAGCAGTGGCTATTATGCGCCAAGACAATGTGGTATAAGAGTGGTATTAAATATAGAAATAATGTTAATGGAGAACAACTACATAACATCCTTCCTTAACTATATTCATGGTAACTGTTTAGAAAAATCTTTTTTATTTAGTATTTGCTGGAAAAATCTGATAAATGAATCAAGCATTCTTTATATGTGTATAAGACTTTTTAGATTTAGCTACAAAAAAAAAAAAAAAAAAAAAAAAAAAAAGTACAAACCTATTCTGATGCACCCGTAATGATAAAAGCTGGATACACTACTTATTATTTATATCCTCAAAACTGGAACCCAAAGGAAGCCTCAACATTGAATCAGGCAAAAACCTATAAGACAATGTTTTTCAAGACAATATGTGCTGAAAAGGTGGATGAGTCTGAGAAGCCAGTACAGGAAGGTTCTGCAAAAAAAAAAAAAAAAAAAAAAATCAAACAAGTGGCCGAGCAGCATCCTCTAAGCAGAAGTGGAAATTTCGCCAGAAATGGGTTTTCTAACTGATTTCATAAAAGATAAGCCAAGACTAACTTCCATTCAAAATGAAGAAAATACTGATGATAAAGAAGAAGAAACAAATACCAAAGGAACTAATAATGTGATGGAAACTGAAAACACTAGACATATTGATGGTTCTTCAAAACCACAATCTAGAGAGAAGCAAAAGAAACTGGTGAAGAAAACTGCAGTTGACAGTTTGAAGTATATATTGGCAGCACAAGGCAGCAAAAGAAACTGAGAAGAAAAAAGACTCAACAGGCAACATTTCCCTCAGCATGAATTGCTGAGGAGGCTGCCATCCTACAGTGGGTTGATAATGGCTACAGTTTACCTTTTTTTTTTTTTTTTATCAATAAAAGAAAAAAAAGGCTTTTATTACTTAAACTTCTAGGAATGATCTTAAAGCACTTTCAGCCAAGTCGTGTGAGCATATCACATCAAAAAGTTGAAGTGTATGCTTATATTTAAATAGCCTTGAAGCCGACTGAAGTTATAGCTCTATATTTTGCTTTTGGATGTCTAATTTAGTTATGATAATTTTCAAAATTCATTCACAGGCTGGGTAAAACTTTGCCAAAGGGTGGGCAGAACCTGTACTTTTAACACTTTGGATAGTGCTAAAAACCATCAATGCAGAGTCTTACATTACACAGACAATTCCATGGTGCCCTCAACTGCCAATTCTATGCAAATGGGCCCTCCATTCCATACAGCTAACAGCATGTAACCTGGTTTAAAAAAAACTAAGTCAAGGGCCTGGCCTGAAAAGACCAGACAAAAATCCAGTGAAACAGCTCCACATAAACTGGAAATACCAAATCAGAGCATGACCAATATATCTCTCTTCCACAGCACAGACGAAGAAGTTTAAATTGTTCCATGATGAACTGATGCTGTCATCAGGAACAATGGAAGGCCTACACCTCATTCAAACTCATATAAGACAGTGCATATGAAAAGTGTTTCAAAAGTATGTGCAAAAATTCTGGGATATATTTTCCAGAGTGATAAAAAAAAAAAGTCATACAAACATGTCTAATTTTGATTGGTTCTTCAGAACCAATCAAAAAATGCAAACAGCCATAGGCTGTTTATATTTTTTGAATTTGCATTTTTAAGAAGATGGTTAGTTTTGAACAGCACAAAATAATAAAAAATATTGAATTAATAATAATAAAAAAAAAAACACCATACCTAATAAAAAAAAAAAACACCATACCACATGTATCTGCACATATTATTTGTCTTTTATTATTTTTATTGTGTTACCATTCAAAAATCCATTAACATTTTTTAAAATTCAAATTGCCATTGCTCCATAACCATTCTGAATTTGATACATTTATATGAATTTTTTGTATTCAACACTAAATTACATCCAAGATGTTTTGCAATACTTTAACTTTTAATTCTAAGATGTACATTGTTATGGCCATACCTGATCAGAACAACAAACATTTTAATTTTCATTGTACAATCAATTCTGTATTACAGTTATTTTTTATTTATTATTTTTTTTTTAAACAAGTGAATGCAATATAATTTCTTTTTAATCACAAAATGTTGTTTGTGATAAAGATTGGTTATATATGGTATATATACACACTATTAAAAAAGGACCTGATCAATCTGCCAGATATTTACAGCATACTTATCTTTAAATATTTTTACTCTCCTATTTAAAGTGTTTAACAGATGAGTTTTAAGGTTTGTTATTTTGGTTTTTAGGAGCATTAGCAACTAAGGCTATATTGCTCCGGGGATATGCGGTGGTCATTCCGCATCCTCCGTATTTGGTAGTCACGGGCTCGAACCCTGGCCTAATCAAGAAGTGTGTGCTACACACTGCTGCTCCTGCCCACCTGGCTACAGAGGCACCTGAGTTTTAAGGATAAAAAGTCAAAGTTTATATTTAAATGCCTGCTGTTAAGAAAAATATTATACGAAGAATTTTAAAAGGCAGAAGAAAAAGCCAACTGTTGAAAGGGGTTAGCCATGGAAGTCCTAATAAAGTTTTTTCAGTTTATTTCTCTTGAAGTTTCATCCAAAAAACATTTGAGGCAGGACATTTTCTCTTTTATTAACAAGTGAGCAATAAATGCACTTTATAATTGTTCTTTGTCATTGCAAATACATTAAACCTGGCACAAGCAATCTTTAAAATTAAGATAAGTTAATATATATTATTTCAGTAGCAGTAGCTTTTGCCGTAAATTACATTATAGTAAACTGAGATAAGTAAATAAAGCTTTTTCGCTCTCTCATATATATACAGGGTGTCTCAAAAATACACGGCATAACTTCAGGAATGAGTTCCTCATATGTAGACAATAAAAATATTTTATATCAACATAGTTCTAGAAATGCTTGGTCTCCAAGTTTTGAAGGTCTGTCTATGACACTTAACTGTTCACATAACCTTATAGCGCTTCTTGATTAGACTGGGGTTCGAGCCTGTCACCACCAAATACGGAGGATGCAGAAAGGTCAGGGAATAACCACCGCATATCCCGGAGCAATAAGGCCTTAGTTGCTAATGCTCCTAAAAAAAATCACCTTATAGTAATTGTTCAAAATGTCCACCTTCTGCCTGAATACCACTGGCAGAACATTACTCACGCAGGGTAATCTGCTGGTGACAGGGCCTGTACCCGTTGTAGATGGTAAGGATACAGTTGGTGTTCTCGCGACTCTCTCCAAATAGTCAAATGTTGAGCAGCCAGTTGCATTGCTATTCTGCGTGTGCTGATTCCAGGAGTGGAATGCACAACATCCAAAATCTCCTCTACTTCAGGAGTCATAGATCTTGGTCGTCCTCTGTTGGCAGCACGAGGTGTAAAGATCCCATGTTCACAAAGGCGGCAATGGATACCTTCAAACGTTTTCCTGTCTGGACATTTTTGTTCTGGGAACCTTTCGTGGTACAAACGACGAGTCTCCAAAGCATTGTCATCTGCCAAACCGTACATAAAGTGCATATCCGCTTGCTCCTGATTTGAGTACATGGAAAACCACCAGATTCTGTCAGTACCTTGTAATGAAGGAAATCACCTGCGGGAGATAAGATATTCCGGTTAATAACTCGGGAACCAAGCATTTCCGGAACTATGTTGATATAAAATATTTTTTTTTGCCTACTTGTCTACATATGAGGAATTCATTCCTGAAGTTATGCCATGTATTTTTGAGACACCCTGTGTGTGTGTGTGTGTGTGTGTGTGTGTGTGTGTATGGGTTTTTAATGTAACTCTTTAAAAGAAAAGTTTAAAGAGTCACATAGAAAAGAGGTAAACAGTAGACAAAATGGTTTCAGTGAAAGCAAGATTAATAAATGAAGTATGACAGATGCACCTAAAAGCGCAAAACAGCATTAAAGGATGCTGGCAATGTAATTTGTATTAATATTAAATTAAATTGAGTAAGTATAAATGGATGTGAAAGTTACACAAGGTGCCAGTAATGATAAGGGTGAGGAAAGTAGAAAAAGAATGTAAATATCCTAGAGGTTATGATGAATTAAGTAAATTATCGGCTGAATTGCCAAGCCAATATAAAGTGGGGGAACTCTAAAGTAAAATTAGTACACAAAATAAAGTCAGGTGTAGTCCCCTGATGAAATACATGATCATGTATCAATATTTATTTCTGCTGACATCAGACAAGCATTTTTGCATTACCTATATTAGATCTTTTATTAAAATTGGTCCCCCCCCATATTTGTTGACAACTATACAATTTTCTTCATTTTTATACCATTTTCATTTGCATTTTACTAATATTTTGTGTACTTATTTTACTTTAGTTTCCCCACTTTATATTGGCTTCGCAATTCTGCCCAAATCTACTTAATTCATCATAACTTCTAGGATATTTACATTCTTTCATCTTTCACTAATCTACTACTCTTCTTTTTCTACTTTCCTCACCCTTATAGTTACTGTCACCTTGTGTAACTTTCACATCCATTTATACTTATTCAATTTAGTTTAATATTAATACAAATTATATATATATATATATATATGCATCCTTATAATTAATTAAAATTAAATTTAATTACCTTCTATATTTTCACATACTCTTGCCGGACCAAAAGAATACTGAACCGCCATACCACTGGTTAACGTAGTCGACCTCTAGCAAATGATTCTAATTCGGTAACGAATTAGAAATTCCAAAAATTTAACGCAAAACCCAGAAGACAAGAAATATGTACGGGGGAAGAAGGATCCCTGGTATCCGAGTCCCGGCAGTTCATCATCATCAGCCATTTTCAATCCACTGCAGGATGAAGGCCTCTCCAGCAACTTTCCAGTTCCTTCTGTTTTGAGCACTGGCCATCCATTTACTACTCAAAAACTCATGAATTTCATCTATCCATCTCCGCCTTTGCCTTCCAGGTTTTCTTCTAGCTCCTCTTGGGTACCATTCTGTTATTTTCTTAGTCCATCTGTCATCATGTCTTCGAGCTATGTGTCCTGCCCAAGACCATTTTAGTTCTTTAGTTTTGATAAGAATGTCCTTTACTTGAGTTTGCTGCCTAATCCATGTGTTTCTCTTCTTATCTAACAGTCTGATTCCCAATATAATTCGTTCCATTCTTCGCTGTGTAGTTCTCAGCTTCTCTTCCATTCTTTTGGTGAGTGCCCAAGTTTCACTTCCATAAGTCATGGTGGGGAGTATACATTGGTTCATTATTTTACGTTTCAGACAAACTGGGATATTGCTCTTCAGTATGTGATTATATTTCCTGAATGCTATCCATCCAAAATTTATTCTTCTCTTGACTTCCAGCCATTTATCATTATTACAGCTAATAACTTGTCCCAGATAAGTATATGACTCCACCTTTTCAATTACTGCTCCTTCAATCATTATTTCCCTTTCGTGGCATACTTGTTCATCATTACTTTTGTTTTAGCCATATTCATTTTTAGTCCAAAATCCTTACTAACTGTGCATAACTGATTAAGATTTTCCTCTAATTCTTTGGGATCGTGGCTTATGACCACAATGTCATCTGCAAATCGTAAATGGTTTAGGTACTCTCCGTTCACATTGACTCCTTTCTGCGACCAGTCTAATCTTCTGAAAGCTTCCTCAAGGGCAGCAGTAAACAGCTTCGGAGATATTGTGTCTCCTTGTCGAACTCCTTTCTCGATTTTAAATTTCCTATCTGTCATCATGTCTCTTTGTCTAGTCTAATAAAGGGGGTAGCACTCTCATATATTTTCTTCAAAATCATAGTATGTTGGGTATCTATGCCTTGTCTTTGCAGTGCCCGAAACATTGCCTTATGCTGTATGGAGTCAAATGCTTTTTCATAATCCACAAATGCCAGGCATAATGGTGTTTTGTATTCATTTGCTTTCTCCATTAGCTGTGATATTACGTGAAGGTGATCCATAGTTGAGAATCCTGTCCTAAAGCCAGCTTGCTCTTTCGGTTGATTCTCATCAAGTATTCTTTCTAATCTGTTAGTAATGACCCTTGTGAACAACTTGTAGATATGGGATAACAAGCTAATTGGTCTATAATTTCCAATTTCTGATTTATCTCCTTTCTTATGCAGCAAAACTATGATTGCATTATTCCACTGCTTAGGCATCACACCTTTTCTAATGCACTTTGTGAAGAGCCTTGCCAGTTTTTGTGTTATGTCTCTTCCTCCCAATTTTAACAACTCTACAGTAACTTCATCTTCCCCCGGGGCTTTCCGATTCTTCATTTTCTTCAATGCATGTTCTACCTCATCAGGAAGAATCCCCGCAGTTACGAGGATTAATTTCTGAAACCGATACAAGCAATGAAAAGAACGTGGAGTATTTTTTTGAAAAAGTTTTAATATTCTACACAGTATAAAAATGACTGGAGAAACTTGGAAAGAAATTCGTATAGATTAATAATAAAATAAGAAAAGTTGAGCAGATGGGCTGAGATGTGGCAAATGAAGTTTAACATTGACAAATGGGAAGCAGTAACCCCACAGTAACGTATCAACTCTGTGGAACCACACTAACAGTGGTAGAGAATTAGCATTAGTAGAGGCATTTGATGCAAGAAAGCAAGCTTATGCAGCATCAGCCAAAAAAAAAAAAAAAATAATAAAATAAATAAATAATTTAAAAAAAATAAAAAATAAATAAAAATAATAAAAAAAAAAATAAATAAAAAATAAATAAATAAATAAAATAAATAATAAATAAATAAAAAAAAATAACCACTTCGACTTCACCCCTCTGTTCGTTCGAAATACCTGTCCAGCTGAGCCTTAAACTTATTTAGGCTATCAACTTCCACGACAAGGGATGGAAGTCTATTCCACCGACCACCCACCCGCTGGCTAAATGCAAATTTCCTCACGTCTATCCTACATCTGTCTTTTCTCAATTTGAATTTATACCCTCTCAGGTGATTATTCTGAGAAAGAGGAAGAATCCCATCAGCATTGAGCATTCTCAAACCATTCAAGGCTTTATACACCTCTATCAATTCACCTCGCCGGTGCCAGTCTCCAGACACTGTAATTTGCAAAACTTAAGCCTTTCTTCGTAAGAGCACCCCTTTGTTCCATTCACTAATCTTGTTGCCCTTCTCTGTACTCGTTCCAGCATCTCTACATCCTTCTTGAAATGAGGCCTCCAGACCTGTATACAGTACTCAAGGTGTGGCCTGACCATTGATTTATACAAGAGAATAATCATCTCCTTATCCCTGCTAGAAAAATTCCTATATATCATCGACAATACACCATGAGCTAATCTTGCAACCCGTCTGCACTGCTCAGAAAACTTCATATCTGCCTCCACAACCACCCCCAGGTCCCTTTCATTCTCTACCACTGTCAGTGTAGTACCACAGAGTTGATACGTTGCTCTGGGGTTGCTGTTTCCCATATGTAGTACTTTACATTTGTCAATGTTAAACTTCATTTTCCACCTCTCAGCCCATCTGCTCAACCTTTCCTGATCCTGTTGCAGTAGCATAGTGTCAGTAGTGTCCTTGACAACCCTGCCACCTTCGTATCGTCTGCAAACGTGGACATTAAGCTTGATATACCATCATCAATATCATTTATAAATACAGAAAACAATAATGGACCCAACACTAAACCCTGAGGGACTCCACTAATAACATTAGTCCACGATGAGCAGTGTCCATTGATTACCACTCTCTGTCTTCTCCCCCTCAACCACCCCTTTATCCATAGCAGCAATTTGCCTCCAATGCCACACTTTGTGCAGCAGTCGTCCATGTGCAACAGTATCAAAAGCCTTTCTAAGATCCAAGTATATAATATCAAAGTTATTCCCTGCATCCAGTTCTTTTGTGACTGCATCATAGTATCCAATCAAATTGGTCAGGCAAGACTTCCCCTTAACAAAACCATGCTGTGTCTGAGCTATAACTGAAGTCTTGTCTAGATGATTCTGCAGTGCTTCTTTAACCAGTGCCTCCATTAATTTGAAAAGGACCTAGAATGAAAAGGACCTGGGGATATTTGTGCAGGCAGATATGAAGTTTTCTGAGCAGTGCAGACGGGCTGCAAGAGTAGCTCATGGTGTCTTGTCAATGATATACAGGAATTTTTCTAGCAGGGATATGGTGGTGATTATCCCCTTGTATAAGGCAATGGTCAGGCCACACCTTGAGTACTGTATACAGGTCTGGATGCCTCATTTCAAGAAGGATGTAGAGCTGCTGGAACAAGTACAGAGAAGGGCAACCAGATTAGTGAATGGAACAAAGGGTTGCTCTTACAAAGAAAGGCATAAGTTTTGCAAATTACAGTGTCTGGAGACTAGGCACCGGCGAAGTGATCTAATAGAGGTGTATAAATTTAACCCCAGGGGCTCACATCTGGTGAGTATGGGCTTGGCACACCCAGGGTCCTGAGCTGGATATATCAGCATTCTTCTCTTTCTTGGTGATTCCCTTTTGACTCTCTCTCTCTCTCTCTCTCAGGGTAACTCGGGATTTTTTTTTTTTTTTTTTTTGTCTGGTGGAGCATAAGCCTCAGGCTTCCTTGCACCATATATCTAATAATAATAATAATAATAATAATAATAATAATAATAATAATAATAAAGCCTTGAATGGTTTGAGCGTGCTCAATGCTGATGGGATTCTTCCTCTTGCTGAGAATAATCACCTGAGAGTGCATAAATTCAAATAGAGGAAAGACAGATGTAGGATAGATGTGCAGAAATTTGCCTTTAGCCTGTGGGTAGTTGGTTGGTGGAACAGACTTCCATCCCTTGTTGTGGAAGTTGATAACCTAAATAAATTTAAGGCTGAGCTGGACAGGTATTTGGAACAAACGGAGGGGTGAGATGGGGCGGTTTTTTTTTTGACTGGTGCATAAGTTTGCTTTCTTGCATCATATGTCTCTACTAATGCTAATGCTAAAAGTTATACCCTGATGCTGTTCGTGAAAATGAAGAATGCAATGTTACCAGTTTACAAAATGAAATTGTAAGTTTTGCAAAAGAAGCGGAATTACACGAAGTTGATGACGGGGGTATTTCACAATTGCTTGAATCAAGTGCAAAACCATTGACAAATTAGGAGTCACAGAGTATCTTACTTCTCTGTGTGAGGGGCTAACAGAATTAGACCAACTACCCACATTCGTCTTCCTCAGAAGAGGAAGCCGAAAATGATGACGTGATGAAATCACCAAAAGATAAAAATCTGAAAATTAAAGAAAGCTTTTGAGAAAATTAGCCAAGCTTTTGAATATTTTTGTGAAAATGACCCTCTTCGCGATCATGCAGCAATAGTTAAGTGCGAAGTAAAGACACAACTAAAGGCTATGACACAATTTTATCTGAAAAAAATATGGCAAAAAAAAAAAAAAAAAAAAAACAACAACAACAACTCTGGATTCATTCTTTATTCGTAAAACTGAAGAATAGTGTAACTTCAATAAACTTTACTTAACCTTGCATTGTTCAACATATTATAATAAATAATATCTAATAAAATAATTGTCTCATTTTTAAATTCCTTCAATCCATTTTTACTATGTACACGATGCACATTACAAAAATGTAGTTTTAAGTGGAATTTTCTGTAACCAATTATCCTCGGATAACGAGGACCCCTGTAATGCAATATCAAAGAATACGACATTCAGTGACTATCAAACCCTAGATATTGACCCAACACCAATGAAAAAAAAAAAAAAACAAAAGCCATAAAGATAATTAAAATGCGGCATCATTATTTTAACTGGAAAGTTCGCTGAAGTGGAACAAAGAAACATATCGATTACGAAACTAAACATTCAGCTATTGCAGTTGCACCTGTGGCCTCAGCTCATTAAGCCCCCCAAAAAAAGAAAGAAATGGCTAGGTGTCAATAAAGAAACGTCGCCAGGGGCTCACATCTGGTGAGTATGGGATTGGCGCACCCAGGGTCCTGAGCTGGAAATCATCATTCTTCTCTTTCTTGGTGATTCCCTTCTATTTCTGACTCTCTCTCTCTCTCTCTCTCTCTCTCTCTCTCACAGGGGTAACTCAAATTTTTTTTTTGGTCTAGTGCAGCAAAAGCCTCAGGCTTCCTTGCACCATATGGCTAATAATAATAATACTAATAATAATTCGGAGCAGAAAGCGACCTTGTGCACGATCGACTACTGGGCTGGTCGGATATAATAACATTGGAATAGAAGGATAAAATACATAGATTAGATAGATTACTTACTAAGTAAGAGGTGTATGGTGATGATGGTCAGATTTTCAGGATTCAAAATAGGTACAAATGACTGAAGATAAAAAATATACTAACAGATTAACAGTTTCAAACAGAACAGAAACGTATTCTTGAGTTATTTCTATTCGGAGAGCGAGCAGCCTAGAAAGCAAGTTAAAGGGTTTACAAGAACTGTGGGGGACCTCATACAACAAGGAAATATTTATTCTTTATTAGAGGTAATGGGGAAAAAATGGAAACTGTAACGTAAAATCACAAATGGTGGTGGACTGACACGTGAATCCAATGCAGCCCGTATGCGCCGTTGTATAGGTCTACTAGTGACTGAAAGTCAGCAGGAGTGATTTGTCAACTAGAAACATGATCAATTCCTGCCCGTTTGTGATTAATGTATATTCTTCAGATCGGTGTAAAGTCGGAAGTCGAGACCCCCAGGTATTGGTTCTTGGATCAGTATTGTTTCTTATTTTCATAAACGACATTGATGATGGGACCGAAGACTGAAGACCGTGATGTCAAAATTTGCATACGACGTAAAGATTGTTAGAGCTGTTATTGATCAGTACAAAGCAGCGATCCTTCGGGACTTGAACAGGCTGGAAGAATGGTCAGAAAAGTGGTAGCTATGTTTTAATGCAGCAAAATGCAGGGTATTACACTTGGGGAACAGCAACCTCAAAATGAATTATACACTTGGTAGGGTTGAATTAAAAGCAGTAGAGAAAGAAAGATATCTGGTAGTTATAAAACGAGCCTATATTAAGTTTTCTAGCAGTCTAAACAGGCAGGATTAAGTGAACCGTTTTGGAAAGGATCGACAGATTTTTAACCGACGTTACCAAATGATAAGTCCTATAAGGTGTATATGTCTGGTGGGGACACATCAAGAAGAGGTGTGGCTTTTGTCGTGGAAAAGAAATTCAGCAATATTGTCACGCATGTAGTCAAGAAATTGTAAAGAGTATTGTCAATTCTTGTGAACACTAAGCCTGAATCATTATTAGTCATCCAAGCGTATGCCCCTACTGAACAGGATGAGGAGGCAGAGGTTGACAACATGTATGACGAAATAGAACAATGCATCACAGAGACTGGAGGAAAGAATGATCGAGTTCTTTGTGTCGTGGGAAATTGGAACGCAAGGGTTGGCGCAGAGAGAATACCTAAACGAGCGGGACCTTTCGGATTGGGAATGAAGACTGACAAAGGACAGAAATTGATCGACTTTTGTGGTAAGCATGAACTTATCATAACCAACCTTTGGTAAATAAATTTGATGAATTTGAGGTATTGCTCAAAACATCAAAGGCAGATATTGTTGGGATATCAGAGACGTGGTGTCACACAGATATAAGTAATGCGGAACTGGAATTTGGGGAATACAATGTGTATAGAAAGGATAGACAGGACAGGAGGGGAGGAGGGGTTATGCTATTAATTAAGAAACACATAAAGTCCAAGGAAGTGAAGCCAGTTGACATCGATGGACAGGGCAGTGCCGAATCAGTTTGGTGTGACATAAGCATAGGGAAATCAAAATTGAGAGTAGGAGTGTGCTATAGGCCTAATGACTCTGATGAGTATAATAAGATATTGTACAGGGAAATAGAGTGGGCCAGTAAATCAGAGAGTCTTATAATGGGGGATTTTAATTTCCCAGATATTGACTGGAATTTGTGGGTTGGTCACTCGCACACTAGCAAGGCTTTTGTGGATTTATTGGATGATTGTTTTCTACATCAGCATGTTCGTGAGGCAACAAGAGGGAGCAATACTCTTGATCTGATTATCAGTAGTGACTCTTCGTGCATTAAGAACCTGCAGATAAATGAACCACTAGGTGGCAGTGATCACAGTGTGTTGAAGTGGGATTTACTCAAGGAGGTAACTACCATCAGAGGTAAAGGGAAGGGTTTTTGTTTTCGTAAAGGCGACTATGATGGTCTGAGACAGTATTTAAATTCTGTACAGTGGGACCAACTGATGATGTTACCAACAGCAAACTCTAAATGGGAAGCATTCAAGGAACTAATCTTGGAGGCTACCAGGCTTTACATACCAACTAAGAAATATTGTTCAAGGTTTAGGCCTAAATGGTTGTCAGATGAACTAATGAGACATGTGGCAGAGAAGAAAAATGCATGGGATACATATAAATTAATGGGTGACATGGAAGCCTATGATAGATATAAGTTGGTCTGTAACCAAGTCACAAAGGAGATTAGGCAGGCAAAGGCAGACTACGAAAAATCCTTGGCAAAGGATGCAAAGAAAAACAGAAAAGAGTTCTTTACATACTTGAACTCGAGAAGGAAAGGGATGAATCAGATTGGTCCACTGGATATTGATGGTTCAACAGTTGAGGATCCTGCTCAGGTGGCTAACAATCTAAACGAGTATTTTGCATCTACATTCACGCATGAGGAGTTATTCAGGAAGGAGAATGATGTAGGTAAAGTAAACATTGGCAGTGAGCTGGATGATTTTGTAATAACTGAGAGGAAAGTGGAGGAGAGATTGTTGAGGATAAACATAAAAAAGGCACCTGGGGTGGATGGGATCTATCCAGTTATATTAAAGGAGGCAGCAAAGGAAGTATGCAAACCCCTAGCCATAATTATGAGAGCTTCTTTGGACTCAGGGGAGGTACCCATAGACTGGAGATGTGCAAATGTAACCCCAATTCACAAAGGAGGATCAAAGGCTGACACAAGTAATTATAGACCTGTTAGTTTAACTTCTGTTCCAGGTAAATTAATGGAGGCACTGGTTAAAGAAGCACTGCAGGATCATCTAGACAAGAATTCAGTTATAGCTCAGACGCAGCATGGTTTTGTTAAGGGCAGGTCTTGCCTGACCAATTTGATTGGATACTATGATGTAGTCACAAAAGAACTGGATGCAGGGAATAACTTTGATATTATATATTTGGATCTTAGAAAGGCTTTTGATACTGTTGCACATGGAAGACTGCTGCACAAATTGGAGCAGTGTGGCATTGGAGGCAAATTGCTACTATGGATAAGGGGATGGTTGAGTGGCAGAAGACAGAGAGTGGTAATCAATGGACACTGCTCAACGTGGACTAATGTTATTAGTGGAGTTCCTCAAGGTTCAGTGTTGGGTCCGTTGTTGTTTTCGGTGTTTATGAATGATATTGATGATGGGATATCAAGTTTAATGTCCAAGTTTGCAGATGATACAAAGGTTGGCAGGGTCGTTAAGGACACTACTGACGCTATGCTGCTGCAACAGGATCTGGAAAGGTTGAACAGATGGGCTGAGAGGTGGCAAATGAAGTTTAACATTGACAAATGTAAAGTACTACATATGGGAAACAGTAACCCCAGAGCAACGTATCAACTCTGCGGTACTGCACTGACAGTGGTGGAGAATGAAAAGGACCTGGGGGTAATTGTGCAGGGAGATATGAAGTTCTCTGAGCAGTGCAGACGAGCTGCAAGAGTAGCTCATGGTGTCTTGTCAATGATATACAGGAATTTTTCTAGCAGGGATAAGGAGGTGATTATTCCCTTGTATAAGGCAATGGTTAGGCCACATCTTGAGTACTGTATACAGGTCTGGAGGCCTCATTTCAAGAAGGATGTAGAGCTGCTGGAACGGGTACAGAGAAGGGCAACAAGATTAGTAAATGGAACAAAGGGTTGCTCTTACGAAGAAAGGCTTAAGTTTTGCAAATTACAGAGTCTGGAGACTAGGCACCGGCGAGGTGATCTGATAGAGGTGTATAAGGCCTTGAATGGTTTGAGCATGCTCAATGCCAATGGGATTCTTCATCTTTCTCAGAATAATCACCTCAGAGGGCATAAATTCAAATTGAGGAAGGACGGATGTCGGATAGATGTGCGGAAATTTGCCTTTGGCCAGCGGGTGGTTGGTTGGTGGAACCGACTTCCATCACTTGTTGTTGAAGTTGATAGCCTAAACAAATTTAAAGCTCAACTGGACAGGTATTTCGAACGAACGGAGGGGTGAAATGGGAGTGGGTTTTTTTTTTTTTTTTTTTTTTTGGCTGATGCTGAATAAGCTTGCTTTCTTGCATCGTATGCCTCTACTAATGCTAATGCTAATGCTAATGCTAACACTTACTTTGAACAGAAGCCATCAGCACGTCATTTTTAGAGAAGCCCAGATGAAAGTTTTAGAAATCAGATAGACTTCATCTTAGTCTGAAGACGTTTCTTCAATGGAATAAGGAACGCTAAAGTCATGCCAAGCGTAGACCGTGGGTCAGACATGACCTGGTCCTAAAGAAAATGAACATTCGCCTAAAATCAGTGAAAACCGAAACAAGAAAAAACATCAATGAATTTACAGAGACTCTAAGATGCAAAAGTAAAAAAAAAAAAAAGTTTAATGGAAATGTAACCAATAAATTGAAGATGCAACCACAAGAGAAAGATCTCTCTCCTTGGAACAATCTGGAAGCTGCTATCACTTTTGCAGCTGAGAATTGCCTCACCAAACAAGAAGAAAATAGGAAAAAGCGTAAGAGGTTATTAATCTTTTTGATGAAAGAAGACCGTGAAAAAGAGGTGTAAATGAAAGGAATAAAACAGCAACAGCTGTGTAAGAAACTAAAAGAAGATTGAATTAACAAGCAATGTGATGAGATCGAAACCTTACAAAGATTCAACACACGCCTTCTTGAGAGTGAAAGAACTGAATGGTAAATCAAAGCACTCACGAGCACGAAACGTCAAGGATAAAGATTGTTGTTGATTGTTGATAATGGCAAGATGGACAACAGATGGATAGAGTACTTAACGCAGCTCTACGATGACGAAGACCTGGTTGAAGAGACTAAACATCAGATGTCTAATACCATACTAAACACTGCCTTGCTGTCAAGAAATTAGATATAAGACGTGATAAACAGACAGCCCAACAACAAATGCCTTGGATATGACACCATCACAGCCGAAATGCTAAAAGCGTTGATTGGACATGGTAAAAATATTTTTAGTGGATACTATACAATGCATCTATGAAATGACAGAATTGCCTGAATCCTTTACATCAATTTGTATCCCAATCTCAAAGAAAATTAAGGCTCAAGAATGTGATGACTATAGAACTCCAAGTTTAATCACACATGCATCAAAAATTATCCTATCCATTATTAATAAAGAAATTGAAAAATGATTTATAATGAGCTGAGCGACCAGTAAAAAAGGATTTAGACGAAAAATGGGAACAATAAACCTTGAATTAAAATCACTTTTTGACAGAGCAGTAGAATGGAATAAAGAAATCTATATCTGCTTCATCGATTTCGGAAAGGCTTTCGGCCAAGTGAAACATACGAAACTCTTCTAAATAGTTAAGACCCAGCATGGGTTTGTTAAAGGGAGGTCTTGTCTGAGCAATTTGATTGGATGCTATGATGTGGTCACAAAGGAACTGAATGCCAAAAATAATTTTGATATCATATACTTGGATTTCAGGAAAGCTTTTGATGCTGTTACACATGGAAGACTGCTGTACAAATTGGAGAGGTGTGGCATTAAGGGTAAGTTGCTACAATGGATAAAGGGATGGTTGAGTGGGAGACAACAGAGAGTGGTAATCAATGGACACTGCTCTTCGTGGACAAATGTTATTAGTGAAGTTCCGCAGGGTTCGCTGTTGGGCCCTTCGTTGTTTTGTATATTTATCAATAATATTGATGAAGGTATATCAGGTTGAATGTCCAAGTATGAAGATAATATAAAGGTTGGCAAGGTTTTTAACGACAGTAAAAACAGTATGCTCCTTCAACTAGATCTAGATAAGTTGGGCAAATGGGCTGAGAAGTAGCAACTGAAGTTTGACATATGCAAAGTACTGCACATGGGTAGCAATAACCCATGAGAAAGAAAAACCAACTCCTATTATTTTTAGGCCACCCGAATAATGAAATTCATATGCCGTGATGTGTATCTTATGTCTGTTAATCGAGTGTGCTCTTTGGTCGATTTGTGTTTTGCTGGACGAAAAACCCGTTCTAGGAAGGAGAACCATGCTATCTACGCCTGAGACCGACTATCTCAGCTATGGAATGAAAAAAGCCCATTAAAATTCCTCGCGTCATTGACAGGATACGAACCCAGGGATTTTCCACCCAGTGTGGGAAGGATAGTGATAATACCACAATGCTACCCGCGCATACTACAACTCAAAAGAAATGTACCAACTGTGTGGTACGACACTCAGGGAAGTGGAAAGTGAAAAAGACCTGGAGGTAATTGTGCAGTCAAATAAGAAGTTCGAAGTGCACATGGGCTGTCAGGTCATGGGGTCTTACCAATGATATATAGAAATTTTGCTAACAGGTCTGGCGGCCTTATTTTAGGAAGGATGTAGAGTTGCTAGAACGAGTACAAAGAAGGGCAACAAGATTGGTGAGGGGAACAAAGAGGTGCTCTTACGAAGAATGGCTTAAATTCTGCAAATTGCAGCGCCTGGAGAGTAGGCACCTGCGAGGTGATCTGATTGAGGTATAAGGCCTTGAATGGTTGAGCAAACTGAATGCTGATGGGATTCTTCCTCTTGCTCAGATTAAGAACCTGAGGGGGCATAGATTGATTGAGGAAAGACAGTTGTAGAATAGATGTGCGGAAATTTGCCTTTAGCCAGCAGGTAATTGATTGGTGGAACACCCTTCCATCTTTTGTTGTGGAAGTTGATAGCTTAAACAAATCTAAGGCTGTGCTGCTCAGACATTTGGAACGAATGGAGGGGTGAAATGGGAGGTTTTTTTTTTTTTTTTTTTGGCTGATGCTGCATAAGTTTGCTTTCTTGCATCGTATGCCTCTACTAATGCTAAATACTAGACAGACTGGACTTCGAAAACAATGCACGCAGACGTATTAAGGTCTACATCAACCAAAAGCTACAAATGAGAGAACTCAGAGGTGAAAATCAAAAGAAAATTTAGACAAGGATGTATTCTCTGTTCGGACCTCTTTAATATTTACAGCGAAATGGTGATGAGGAAGATAGAAGATCAAGACCTATGGATTAATATTAAAGGCATTTGGTATAAAAATCTTAGATATGTAATCTAAGACTGCGATCTTGAACTAAACGCAGAGAAGATAAAATATATGAAAGTCAAGAAAATCAGTAAAACTGAACCAGACATTGTGATCAACAAGATGAAGATAGGAAATACAGAGTGTAGAGTGTGTTTAGTGTCAAACGGCACCAGGGGTTTACCCCATCTCCGCGTAGTATACATTGTGGGTGTGGAACAGAACACTGTTAATGCCAGAGGTTTAAAAGTGTATGGGTTTTGTATATGTGTATTGTCGTGTACTGTTGTTCCTCTGGTCATTTAGCCGCTGGGCCCCCCTAATGGGTTGCAACGTTGTCCACACTCTGCCCTGTGGAGGCAGACCAGGTACACTAGTATTATAGTTATTTGTTCTGACAGGTCCTGCCACCTAATTTCCTGAGATTTCAGTGGCTAGGACCTTAAAAAAAAAAAAAAACTCTACAGATAGGGGTCAGCCAAAAGCATTACTGATTATGCAACTGATGTTGTTATTAAGTTTTTGGGTGTATGGCTCAGGCAATTTAGAGATGGTTCAGACGCTGTTTATAAGTTAGGGAAGGGGGAGGGAAACTAAAGGCTGGGTAGAAAAGAGAGATAAGGGTCCATTGAGATGACCCCCAAATCAGTGGAGCAGGTCCATGTCCCACCAGAGGGAAAAGAGGGATGGCGAGGGGCCAGGCGACCAGGGGTAACTTCCCCTGCCTGGGTGGAGAAAAAGAACCATGCAAGGGAGCATGCCAAAGAAAGCTTAATGGCAGCAGCTGAGCTGTGTTTTGGAGTGTCATAGCTGGGACGAAGGTCCCGTCCCGTCCTGTCTTTTTTTTTTCCAGAGTCTGGCAAGGCTGTCACACTTGGTACTGTATGTAATGGGTCCCGCCCAATGTATACTTGTCACTACGAATTCGGAGCTTTCAGGTCTGGTCGTCAAATGTGTGGTTATCACTAGACTGTGTCACTAGTACGGGTTTCACTGCGGATTTGTCCCTTTTGTTAAGTCAAACTTAGAGGCGTATGTTCAATGTGCAGTCCGACTTGGGGGCGGTTTCAGGGCTTCTGTCCATTTGGTCACTGGGTCAGCAGAGCTGCATAATATCACAATTTGTAAAGAGTCTAAATCAGGAAGGTCCAAAACAGTGTTGTCATTCATGGAACAGAGGTCCCATGCCAATAACGATGGTAGTCATTGACAGTCCAGCTTGAAATTGATTCAGCAGAACTGCATATCACAGTTTGTAAAGTCTAAATCAAGGTCCAAAACAGTGTTGTTGCTCAAGGAACAGAGGTTCCATCCCATTAACGATGGTAGTCGTTGACAGTCCAGCTTGAATTTGGGCAAGACGAATTAATGAGGTGTACGTTCGTTCCAGCTGTAGAGATCTTCTTGTGAAGAGCTCCTGGCAGTATTGTGAAAAGGCCTTGTACTCTCTGTCGTTGTCCAACAAATAATGCTCCTAGATTTTTGGATTGAAGTTAATTCTGGTAATTAGAATGCAGCGAAGGTCCTCATACAAAGGCCAGTCATACATTAGGTGAGACCAACTCTCCACAATGGCAGAGGGGATCATCAATAATTCCAGGACTTGAGAGTTTGGCTCTGATGGATCTGTGACCTGTTAGCATGAAAGTTGTGTACAGGCCGGGAGAGAACCATGAAGGAGACTTGGGATATACCTTGTTGACATGTATAATAAATTTCCTAGTGATATCTCCTTTAATAGAGTTAGCCCGTCTACCTTGCCATATCTGCTGTTGTTTGTTGTCATTTGGTTTTTAGGAGCATTAGCAACTAAGGCCATATTGCTCTGGGATATGCGGTGGTCATTCCCTGCCCTTTCCGCATCCTCCGTATTTGGTGGTGATGGGCTCGAACACCGGTCTAATCAAGAAGCGTGTGCTACGCACTGCTGCTCCTTCCCACCTGGCTATGGAGGTGCAAGTATCTTCTGTAAATGGAGGCCAAGGCGCTTTTTTCAGCAATCAAGTTATTAGTGGGATCAATGGTGTGGTTCGTGAACGTCACCGATGTGCCTTTTGATAGTTGGTAGAGGAGCCCGCAACGTATCAATTCCAGGTCCAAATGAACGGTCCCTGCCAGCACCTGAAGGGTGGTGACAGTACAGCAGGCCCTGGTAATGGTGAGGATAAATCTTTGAATAGTTTCGAGCTTTTCTGTTTACTGCTATTTTTGCTCTCTGATACTATATCCCTGTAGCGTATGTAATCGCCGGTAGAAATACTGCTTTGAAGAACAGCAAGAGAGAGCATGGTTGAGTCCCCAATCCTGATGCTTAACTCTGGTAACCAAGGCAGAATAGTTCCTTAATTTTGTCTGCAGGTGTTTCAAATGTGGGAGAAATGTAAGTCCCGAGTCCAGGATTATTCCTAGATATTTCAGTTCTGTAGAGAATCATATTATGATCTCGTTTATCTTGATTTGTGGACGTCTTCTGAGGGACCCTTTCAGTAAGATGGAATTAGTCTTCATTAAAGAGATTTGAAGATCATGATCCCTTGCCCAGTTTTGTAATATCAAGAGAGCCTGATTTGCAGAATTTTCTAGCCACGCTCAGGATCAGATTATCTGCATAGGCTTGGGAGATAACTTCATTCAGGTTAGTGTTGAGGAAGTCATCAAGTACAACATTCCAAAGGAGCGGCCCCAGTACTGAGCCTTAGGGACAACCAATGTAAACCTGGCGTTTGACTCTGCAGTATGGTGCATCGACAATTATTTCTCTGGCTGTGAAGTAGCTTCTTATGGTGTTATAAAGGTTTCCAGGAAGACAAGCACGTCTTAGTCGGCTGAGGATGCTTAGCCACCAGAGTGAGTCGAACGCCCCAGCAAAGTCTATGGAAATAATCAGAAATATTTTCTATTGGAGTTTGTGGCAGTTGTAAGGATTTCTGGAGTGCGTCTACTGTAGAGCATCTTTGTTTGAAACCATATTGGCATGTAGAGGATAAATTTGCTGCATTATAATGTACTGTAATTCTACTGTGTAGTAGGTATTCAAAAAGCTTGCTTAGCACAGATAACAAGGCAATCAGTCTATAAGATGGGATTTGTGGAGGCTTGGTTGGGTTTTTCAGAATCAGGCGTATGTTAGCTATCTTCCAATCAGATGGGAAGGCTCCTGTCTGCAGGCAGTGATTGAGCAGGTTGAGGATGAGGTATAGGGAATGCTCCAGTCTTCCTTATAATCTCTGGTTCAAGTAGGTCCGGTCTGGACATTTATTGTTGTGGAATCTATCAGTTGCGGTGTGCAGCTCCTCAATAGCGAAGGGTGGCTCTTGATGTTCTGGACTGTATATACTGTTGTCCTGGCAGAGTTGTTGTTGACTTGTACTAGGATCTATTGCTGGTTGGATAATTGTATCCAATGTTATTGATGGATGTCCCATGAGGTTGGTATGTTACCTTGAGGGGTTATCGTTGCTGTAATTACCCCCCCCCCCGGGAGTTTGTTGGTTGTGATTTTATAGACTACACCCCAGGGCTCGGTGTTTCTTGCTGTGGAAACTAGTTGTTCCCATGATGTTTGCTTACGTTTCCTGATAGTAGCAGTGTATATATTTCTAGTCTCTCTCTGTATTTCTGGCAGAGAGCCTCTACCTCTGCAGCTTGCCAGGACCGTCGTGCTCGTTGGAAGGCTCTTGTTCTGAAGTTTACCTCCCGCCGGAGTTCTGGGCACCACCACGGGACAGCACCAGGAATGGCGCAGTTGCTAACTTCTATAATTATATTTGTGACTTTACTCGTAGGCATCAGGATCAGTGGGATGGTAATTATTAACTTGCAGCTGCTGGGCTAAGGAGCACAGCTTCTCCACAAAAATGTCCCATTTTGCTCTGGAGATGGCATACTTTTGAGGGATGAATCTTGGAGTTGGGATTCTATCCAACGACCTTGTTATCTGGTATGTTATGGCCCTGTGGTCTGAGGTGTTCCAGGAATCCTGGACGGCCCATACCCACAATGAAGTTTGATATTTTATACAAATATAGTGTAGTGTGCTTAGTGTCAAACGGCACCGGGGGTTTCCTCCCATCTCCACGTAGTATATATTGTGGGTGTGGAACAGAACACTGCCAATGCCAGAGGTTTAAAAGTTTATGGGTTTTGTATGTGTAGTGTCGTGTACCGTTGTTCCTCTGGTCATTTAGCTGCTGGGGCCCCTAATGGGTTGCAATGTTGTCCACACTCTGCCCTGTGGAGGCAGACCAGGTACACCAGTATTAGTTATTTAATTTGGTAGGTCCTGCCACCTAATTTCCTGATATTCCAGGACCTAAAAAAAAAAAAAGGAACGCTACAGATAGGGGTCAGCCAAAAGGATTACTGCTTGTGCAACTGATGTTGTTATTAAGTTTTTGGGTGTAGGGCTCAGGCAATTTAGAGATGGTTCAGACACTGTTTATAAGTTAGAGAAGGGGAGGAAGATTGAAGGCTGGGGGGGGGGAAAGACAGAGATAAGGGGTCCATAGAGATGACCCCCCAAATCAGTGGAGCAGCCCATGCCCCACCAGAGGGATGGCAAGGGGGCAGGCGACCAGCGGTAACCCCCCTGCCTGGATGGAGAAAAAGAACCATAGTAACGAATGGGCCTGGTGTGCATGGTTTTAATAACATTTATTTTTGTATTTAAATGTCAGTTGATGAAGAGACACGCATCTCGAAAGCTACTGTTAGTATATATTTGTATTCTTACATTAAACTGGATTTATAACTTATACGTGTATGTTATTAAAAAGAACCATGCAAGGGAGCATGCCAAAGAAAGCTTAACGGCGGCAGCTGAGCTGTGCTTTGGAGTGTCATAGTTGGGACGAAGGTCCCGTCCCATCCTGTCTTTTTTTTTTACAGAGTCTGGCAAGGCTGTCACACTTGGGACTGTATGTAATGGGTCCCATCCAATGTATACTTGTCACTACGAATTCGGAGCTTTCAGGTCTGGTCGTCAAGTGTGTGGTTAACACTAGACTGTGTCACTAGTACGGGTTTCACAGCGGATTTGTCCCTTTTGTTAAGTCAAACTTAGAAATGTATGTTCAATGCAGTCCGACTTGGGGGCAGTTTCAGGGCTTCTGTCCATTTGGTCACTGGGTCAGCAGAGCTGCATAATATCACAATTTGTAAAGAGTCTAAATGAGGAAGGTCCAAAACAGTGTTTCCATTCATGGAACAGAGGTTCCATCCCAATAACGATGGTAAATACAACAGAATACAAATATTTGTGTAAAACAGGTATATTTTACTGACACTGTAAGTCAGGAAAGAGAAATTAAAATAAGAACAGCCATGGCCAAAGCTTCTGGAGATATAAAGACCTCCTGGGGAGTACTGTGGGAATAGAAACAAAGAAAAGAATGACTAAAACATTGGTTTGGCCAATTTTTACATATGGAAGTGAATCTTGGACCGATAAGAAAAAGAGTGTGACAACAGATTGATGCATTCAAGAAGTGGTGCTTCAGAAGATTAAGAATTCCATGGACACAGCACATGTGAAACACTGATGTCCTACACAGAATGAAAACACAAAGATCTCTACTAATGGAAATCATTCAAAGAAAAATGAGACTGGCAGGACACATGCTAAGAGGATCAGCTGGACAGAGAACACTGACAGTCGTCGAGGGAAAAAGATCAAGAGTCAGGAGAAGAACATGGTTTTACATAAGGATCTGGACGTCACAAAACTGTGCTGAGACCAAGAGGAAAGCTTGTGACAGAAGGAACTGGTAAGACTTTGCTGCACCCTCACATAGAGGAAGCCACATAAAGAAGAAACAGGTAGCGAGGAGGGCCCAGTGTCCTATAGATGATTTATCGAATACTATCCTGTAGAGACAGTGGTCATAGGTTCACTGTATGAAGCAAGTATGTTAAGTATGGAGACCTCATCTGAAAAAAAAAAAGACATTGACTTCTTGAAAGGATCCAAAGACGTGAATCTTGCATGGTGAGATCGGCAAAAGGGCGACCATATGAGGAACGACTCTATATGTGGGCTTCAGAGCTTAGCAACAGGCACTTCAGAGGTGACTTGAGGTTTATCAGGCTCCGATATAAGATATGATTCCATGTTTTCAACCTGCCACAAACACAGTATGGATCTTCCACTAAACCAAATTGATGCAACTTACTTTTTAAGGAACCATGCCCCATAATCAAATATGAGCATTCCACACTTGGATAAAACCAGCAATGCAATTTGTTATTAAAATTAAATTCGACACTAGGTATAAATAAATAAGTTACCCTACCAGTACTACTGGAATCCCAACGGTCCTGCCATAATTTAATTAATTTCACCAAAATTTCTTTCTTCTGTTTGCTAATTGCAGAAGAAACTTCAATAGTAATCCCCATAAATGTAATTTGTTTTCCGTTACGTATAAAATAACAAAAAGCTCTATACACGACTGCTAAATCCAAAGGCAATATCCCCTCGCATTCACCTGTAGAGCATTAGTTGAAACGGTCTTACAAACATGCAAAATAGTTAACAACATTCTTTATATTGATAATAGTTTTTGTTTAAATTTTACATTGACAGTACGAACATACCAGACTGATGACGCATACAACAGAATCGGAATAAAAATAGCTTTATAATATAGATACAAAATGCATTTACCTAATCCCCAATCTTTTCTGGTAACCCTAACTATAGAGGCAGTGTAATTTTTTATTTTACTACTTAAATAATTCAAATGTTGTGAAAACAATAACTTATCATCTAAGATAACTCCTAAATATTTTACCTGGGAAACAAGAGGAATTTGCTTACTGTTTACTAATAATCGAGGTCGTCTGTTGTAGTCTAATTTTCCTTTTAATAACATCATGACAGTTTTAGTAGATGAAATTTTTAGTTTGTTTAACGTAGCCCAATCAGTCAAATCCTGAACAATAACCTCCATTCTACTCTCTAAGCCTGCTCTAGATCTTCCTGTCACACACAAAATTAAATCATCAGCATATCATCCAATTCCTACTTATTAGATTAAGTTACCTTCAAGAAAGAAACTTCACATTCTCTATCAAATTGGTTCTCTAGCCCCAAATAAATTAAGTGATAAATTGAGTTCATAAAGCTTGCACAACAGTTCCAATTCTTTTGTCCACATTAAAGATTATATACAAGGTAGTGATATCCTTTGTACATATAAACCCAAGTCCTTTAAACAGACTCAAGCAATTGTACATCTTTTAGAGTATTTAACTCCAGTCTCTCTTTTAACTTTCAACGTTCTTATCGATGAATTCAATCCTTGGATAGAACTGTGAACCTCGAAGTTAGTCCTATCTGACTCTCTGAACAGCTATCCTATTATTTTTCATCCTTACATTTTCACTCAACCTAATGTTTTCATCATAATCGCAAGAAGGCTCACAGAACAGTTTCTGTGGTTTTCTCTCATTATGATGCATCACTGGAGTAATCCATCTGCATGTTCCGTTATCGACAAGTTGTGAACCATACCACAATTATCCTGCAATACAGAAGTTCCAGTTTTTGATTGTAGAGGATGCCTCATCTACCTGACCTTTCTGCAGAGTACATCCAATCTTCTTTAAAGTTTCGTTCATAAAATTTTTGCTGCAATATTCCAATTGTGACAACTTAGCCTCAATGGAGGCATCAACCCCACCCCTTCAATCTTTACCCTCAAAGGGCAGGGAAATCCATACACTAACAGGTTTTGTCTATAAAATAATTTCCACCAGCCTGAAAATTCATTTTATCCTCTTTAATTAGTTCTATTCCCTTACAAGTAACTAGATATCAAATTGTTAGATTTTTTATTTTCAGCTTTAATCTTTTGAGATATTCCCTTATCCCCATTTGGTGCATATTCTGCAACTGTGGTATCAGTCCCATCCTGCAGGCAAAATTCATCCAGTTCCATGTATCTCATATTGCACTCACACTAAATTGTCACCCAATTCAACATAATGCAGTAACTTCATCACACCCATATTTAAAGTATGTAGCAGCTCTAAGTTATTTAATTCCCTTAATGCCATCCAGACCATCTTCCCAACCCAACCCACTTTTGCTTCATTAATCAGGACATTCCTACAACTTTAGAACAGCCCACAAACAGAATTCAAAACGGTTACACCAGTAGCTTGAATCCCATCTTCCCTGCTTCTATCAAAACAGCTGAATTTGTGCATTCTGGCAATGGGACAGGAATAGAAGATTCAACTCCTGACGTACAGACATCACTCATGTTACTAGACTTCTCAAAGTCTTCACTACTAGACTCCAAAACTTCTGAGCTTGCTGTGCCCAAGTTGAGCTTGCTATTTCTTCTATTTTTATTAATTACTATCCACTTTCACATTGTTTTGGCCCTAATTTTTCTGCAGACTCATCACACCTCAGAGATCAGCCAAGAGCTATTACCATTTTGACAGTTATGATTATTTGACTCCAGAACATGCACTTGACCTGCAGCTGCAAATGACTGGTTGTCTAACCCAGACTCAATAGCTGTAATTCGCAATGTGTAGTGTACTGTTGACACGTGCATAAGTCACTGTTTTTGTGAACTGCTGTTCCATAAATAATCATTCCACTCTCTTATACTAATAGTAAAAATGAACAAAGTGCAATCATAAAGACGTGGTTACATTTGATGTACTACTTATCAATGAAATATAACAATAATTCACTAATTGTGCATGCTTTCTGCAACTTAGGAGTTTCAATGTAGTGTTCTGATATTTTGAAAAGCTTCAGTACTCTGCTTCTAATAAAGTTACTGTACCAAATTTATTGCCGACCGGGCTAGCCAGGTGGGTAAAGTGCCTGCCTGGCAACCCGAAGGTCGCAGGTTCGAATCCTGCCTCGGGCTTGGATCACAGTAAAATGCAAAAACTTTGGGAGGTGCATTATGGCCATAGAAGCTGATGCGCCAACTAACAAAAAAAAAAAAAAAAAAAAAAGTACCAAATTTATATATGCAAAACACCTAGAAAACTTGCAGAGCGCATGCAAAAATTTTCAAGTCTGCAAATTTCCTTTCTTCATTTCCTATTGCCAGAAAATAGAAAGTTCTAATTCACACAATCTTGAAGGAAATTCTCATCCCGAGTTGGCAAGAAATTTTTCTTCAGCTACCCCACTTTTCATTTTATTTGCATTTCCTTGTTTCATCTAAGCAGACAGCAACTCGATACTTCCTTAAATGTTTTTTGTACTACCATACTTAATTTATGTTATACCTACAGTTTAGTTTACACGATGAAACCTCTGTTAATTACATGGATTGAAAAAATAAAACCAACCCAATAATAATTTTTGTATGGAATTAAACGTCCTAATCTGAGAAATTCAGTCACTTATAAATATGTGAATAGTGATTATCAACCAGCTTTTTTTTAATGCACTTTTTAAATAAGATAAATAAATAAGTACATGAAATTTTAAGATGTCTTAAATCAGAGAACAGGTTGTCAGTGTGTTTGGTACACAATTACACAATTAGCATTAGTAGAGGCATACAATTCTGAGGAGTGCCAGAAGTTTATCATAAGATAAACTTCTGGCACTTCCCTCATAACTCCTCATGTGTGAATGTAGTTGCAAAATACTCATTCAATTTATCAGCTACCTGGGCATGATCATCAATAGTCAACCCATCTATGTTAAGTGCTCCAATCTGATTCATCCCTTTCCTTCTAGAGTTTATATAAGAAAAGAACTCCTTGCTGTCAAGGGGTAGAATTTTTTTCAACCTGGAATGTACTTGTTAACAGGAGAGATTGCTTCTACAGGGATGGGATACACTTAAATAGAAAGGGTGCAAGAATATTTGCTGATGCTATCGAGGCAGTGTTAGGTGGGTCGGAAAACTGCTAGCTTGGGGGGAGACAAAGACTAATGGATTAACAGTAGCCACTGGCAGAGGTGAAAGAGATTCTTGCACTGCTTCTATTGGAATGAGCAGAAGCCTAAAAAACAAGATGCAGGATATTTCAGAGACTGCTGGAAGTCATTGTGATACAAGTAAACACATGGGTTGTGTTAGGGTAGCTAAGAATAGAAACAAGTGCAGGTATACTTGCGTGTACACCAATGCTAGGAGTTTAGTAAATAAATTTGATGAATTTCAGGTATTGCTCAAAACATCAAAGGCAGATATTGTTGGGATATCAGAGACGTGGTGTCACACAGATATAAGGAATGCAGTACTGGAATTTGGGGAGTACAATGTGTATAGAAAGGATAGACAGGACAGGAGGGGAGGAGGGGTTATGCTATTAGTTAAAAAACATATAAAATCCAAGGAAGTGAAGCCAGTCGACATTGATGGACAGGGCAGTGTCGAGTCAGTTTGGTGTGACATAAGCATTGAGAGATCAAAATTGAGAGTAGGAGTGTGCTATAGGCCTAATGACTCTGATGAGTATAATAAGATACTGTACAGGGAAATAGAATGGGCCAGTAAATCACAGAGTCTTATAATGGGGGTTTTTAATTTCCCAGATATTGACTGGAATTTGTGGGTTGGTCACTCACACACTAGCAGGGCTTTTGTGGATTTATTGGATGATTGTTTTCTACACCAGCATGTTCAGGAGGCAACTAGAGGGAGTAATACTCTTGATCTGATTATCAGTAGTGATTCTTCATGCATTAGGAATCTGCAGATAAAGGAACCACTGGGTGGCAGTGACCACAGTGTGCTGAAGTGGGATTTACTCAAGGAGGTAACTACCATCAGAGGCAAAGGGAAGGGTTTTTGCTTTCGTAAAGGCGACTATGATGGTCTGAGACAGTATTTAAATTCTATACAGTGGGACAAACTGATGATGTTACCAACAGCAAATTCAAAATGGGAAGCATTCAAGGAACTAATCTTGGAAGCTACCAGGCTTTACATACCAACCAAGAAATATTGTTCAAGGTTCAGGCCTAAATGGTTGTCAGATGAACTAATGAGACATATGGCAGAGAAGAAAAATGCATGGGATACATACAAATTAATGGGTGACATGGAAGCCTATGATAGATATAAGTTGGTCTGTAACCAAGTCACAAAGGAGATTAGGCAGGCAAAGGCAGATTATGAGAAATCCTTGGCAAAGGACGCAAAGAAAAACAGAAAAGAGTTTTTTACCTATTTAAACTCAAGAAGGAAAGGGATGAATCAGATTGGTCCACTGGATGTTGATGGTTCAACAGTTGACGATCCTGCTCAGGTGGCTAACAATCTAAACGAGTATTTTGAATCTACATTCACACATGAGGAGTTATTCAGGAAGGGGAATGTCGTAGGTGAAGTAAACATTGGCAGTGAGCTAGATTATTTTCTAATAACTGAGAGGAAAGTGGAGGAGAAATTGCTGAGGATAAACATAAAAAAGGCACCAGGGGTGGATGGGATCTATCCAGTTATATTAAAGGAGGCAGCAAAGGAAGTAAGCAAACCCCCTAGCCATAATTATGAGAGCTTCTTTGGACTCAGGGGAGGTACCCATGGACTGGAGATGTGCAAATGTAATCCCAATTCACAAAGGAGGATCAAAGGCTGACACAAGTAATTACAGACCTGTTAGTTTAACTTCGGTTCCAGGAAAATTAATGGAGGCACTGGTTAAAGAAGCACTGCAGGATCATCTGGACAAGAATTCAGTTATAGCTCAGACACAGCATGGTTTTGTTAAGGGCAGGTCTTGTCTGACCAATTTGATTGGATACTATGATGTAGTCACAAAAGAACTGGATGCAGGGAATAACTTTGATATTATATATTTGGATCTTAGAAAGGCTTTTGATACTGTTGCGCATGGAAGACTGCTGCACAAATTGGAGAAGTGTGGCATTGGAGGCAAATTGCTGCTATGGATAAAGGGATGGTTGAGTGGCAGAAGACAGAGAGTGGTAATCAATGGACACTGCTCAATGTGGACTAATGTTATTAGTGGAGTTCCTCAGGGTTCAGTGTTGGGTCCATTGTTGTTTTCTGTATTTATAAATGATATTGATGATGGTGTATCAGGCTTAATGTCCAAGTTTGCAGACGATACCAAGGTTGGCATGGTTGTTAAGGACACTACTGATACTATGCTGCTGCAACAGGATCTGGAAAAGTTGAGCAGATGGGCTGAGAGGTGGCAAATGAAGTTTAACATTGACAAATGTAAAGTACTACATATGGGAAACAGTAACCCCAGATCAACGTATCAACTCTGTGGTACTACGCTGACAGTGGTAGAGAATGAAAAGGACCTGGGGGTAATTGTGCAGGCAGATATGAAGTTCTCTGAGCAGTGCAGACGAGCTGCAAGAGTAGCTCATGGTGTCTTGTCAATGATATACAGGAATTTTTCTAGGGATAAGGATGTGATTATTCCCTTGTATAAGGCATTGGTCAGGCCACACCTTGAGTACTGTATACAGGTCTGGAGGCCTCATTTCAAGAAGGATGTAGAGCTGCTCGAACGAGTACAGAGAAGGGCAACAAGATTAGTGAATGGAACAAAGGGTTGCTCTTACGAAGAAAGGCTTAAGTTTTGCAAATTACAGAGCCTGGAGAATAGGCATCGGCGAGGTGATCTGATAGAGGTGTATAAGGCTTTGAATGGCTTGAGCATGCTCAATGCCGATGGGATTCTTCCTCTTGCTCAGAATAATCACCTGAGAGGGCATAAATTCAAATTGAGGAAGGATGGATGTCGGATAGATGTGCGGAAATTTGTCTTTAGCCAGCGGGCAGTTGGTTTGTGGAATAGACTCCCATCGCTTGTTGTTGAAGTTGATAGCCTAAATAAATTTAAGGCTCAGCTGGACAGGTATTTCGAACGAACGGAGGGGTGAAATGGGAGTAGTGGTTTTTTTTTTTTTTTTTTTGGCTGATGCTGAATAAGCTTGCTTTCTTGCATCATATGCCTCTACTAATGCTAAATGCTAAAATACTCATTCAATTTATCAGCTACCTGGGCATGATGATTAATAGTCAACCCATCTATGTTAAGTGCTCCAATCTGATTCATCCCTTTCCTTCTAGAGTTTATATAAGTAAAGAACTCCTTGCTGTTTTTCTTTGCATCCTTTGCAAAAGATTTCTCATAATCTGCCTTCGTCTGCCTAACCTCCTTTGTGACTTGATTGCAGACTAGTTTATACCTACCATAGGCTTCTGTGTCACCTGATACTTTATATGCATCCCATATATTCTACTTCTCTGCCATTAGCCTCATTAATTCATCTAACATCCATTTTGGCCTAAACCTTGAACAATATTTCTTAGTTGGAATGAAAAGCCTAGTAGCTTTCAAAATTAAGTCCCTGAAGGCTTCCCATTTAGAATTCACAGTTGGTAACATCATCATTGATCCCACTGTACAGAATTTAAAAACTGTCTGAGACCTCTGCAGTCACCTTTGCGAAAGCAAAAGCCCTTCCTTTTAGCCTGGATGGTAATTACATCTTTAAATAATTCCCACATCAATACATTGTGATCATTGTTGCCCAGTGGTTCCTTTATCTGCAAATTCTTAATGCATGAAGAATCACTACTGATAATCAGATCAAGAGTATTACTCCCTCTGGTTTCCTCTCGAACATGTTGCTGTAGAAAACATGTCATCCAATAAATCCACAAAAGTCTTGCTAGTGTGTGAGTAACCAACCCACAAGGTCCAGTCAATATCTGGAAACTTAAAATCTCCCATTGTAAGACATTCTGATTTACTGGCCCACTCTATTTCTCTGCACAATTTCTCATTATACTCATCAGATTCATTAGGCCTATAACACACACTTACTCTTATTTTTCCTTTCCCAGTGCTTATTTCACACCAAACAGACTCAACACTGCATTGTCCACCAGCATCAATTGGATGCACTTCTTTAGATTTTATGTGTTTCTTAACTAACAGCATAACCCCTTCTCCCTTTCTGTACACACTGTACTCCCCAAATTCCAATTCTGCACTGCTTAAGTGTGTGACACCACGTCTCTGATATCCCAACAATACCTGCCTTTGACGTCTTGACTAGCACTTCAAGCTCATCAAATTTATTAACTATACTCCTAGCATCAGTGTACATGCAAGTATACATGCACCTGTTCCTGCTCCTAGCCACCCTAACACAGTCCATGAATTTACTTGTTCCTCTATGACTCCCAGCAGTCCTGGAAATCTCCATTACCTTGCTTTCCAGTCTGCTGCCCATTCTAATAGAAGCAGTGCAAGAATCACTTTTGCTCTGCTTGCGGCCACTGTTAACCTTTTAGTCTGTGTATCCCCCCCACGCTAGCAGTTTTCCGACCCACGTAACACTGCCTCAATAGTATCAGCAAATATTCTTGCACTTTTTCTATTTAAGTGTATTCCATCTCTGTAGAAGCAGTCTCTCCTGTCAACAAGCACAGACCAGGCTGAAAAAAATTCTACCCCTTGACCCTTGCACAATCTCCCCAGGGCCGAACTGATTGACAAGACTCTCATCATATACTCCCTCCTATCGTGTCTGGGCAGAATTGCAAACACTTTCACATTCAACCCTAACTCGCGACTTTTTTTCAACATTGACCTTTTGAGTAAATCTGCAGATCTTACTCTTAATGTTATTAGTTCCAACGTGTACAACAATATCACCTTTTGTGTCCTGAAAAGATATCTGCTCTACAACATCATCAACTTTTGCCCCTGGCAGACATACCCTGGTCCTGTTTCATCTATCCTGTTTCACCTATCCCCGTGACACTAGAGTCACCAACAATAACTAGTTCCTTTGGGACCAGCGCATTCTGCCTTGGAGATTGCCTCTGTGTTACCTGATGCATAGGAGCAAGCTCTGTCGTTGATCTGGGCAGCTGAGAGCCTGATGGGCCTCTTATATTAATTTCTTTGAGGGCATTTACCCTACACCTCAAGCTCTCATAGACACCCATCAGAACACAGAGTTGGCACCTAATTTCTTGACACTCCAGACACCTAGCACACACGAAGGCATCCTCCTTGGCTAGATCATGTCCTGTTTTCAAAAGTCAGCAAATATTTCACATTTCGCACATTTTTTGAGACTGTGATGCATTGTTGAATCGCCCCCTTCGTTTTTCCCCCGAGCCATAGCACTCTCGCTAGTCTGTGATTTTTGCTTCACAGCTCTGGTCTGGGTCATAATTAACAATGAAATTTAATAAGATTAATATAGAATACTATAATAAGCTAACAGATTGCTAATACAGTGCTTCGTATTACTCTGTCTAGCTTAACTTTATACCTTACGCTATCAGTTTGAGATATATATACGCTAAGCTATTTCTTATTGACTACAATATGGAGGCTAGTTCAACAATATTGGCGCCAACACCGGGAGTCGTAACTTATAAACATCGCTGGTTAAATTCAAAATAAGAAGCTAACGATACTAAACCTATTTAATATCTCCATAAAACACAACGTACTATGTTAAATAATGAAGAATACGTTAAAAATTAAAAAATACTTATCCCTTTACAGCATCCAAAAATCCACTGTCCGTACTATTCTGCGATCCCAGCGCCCTCCTAATAAAACTGATATCATAAACCTCTTGATATCAGTTTCGATTCCCTAAAGATCCAGAAAGGTATGTAACAGCACAGAAATGTTTCTTATTTAGTATTTAAATATTTTTCATTAAGTTAAAAATGCCTACATTGAAAATTTTATTTTAATCACAAATGTTTAACTGCCCAAAGACAATTACTTTTATGTTATTTTTATTTCTTTCATCAAGGTTACACAGGTAGACTGCAGTTTTATCAACATCAAAGGTCATCAGTGGTCATTACAAGTATGCATCTAATAACATTTTAACATGAATTCATTTGTAGACACTTTGAAAAAGCGTTTTCACAGATATGCCATTCCTTTTGGGTCTGCTTCACTAACTGAAGAACCTTCTGCAAAATGCCAGTGTCTCCAGATAACAAGTTTGGAGAGAAATTAAACTCTTGAAATCTTATCAGTTGTGTTGTAGAGCCATCAGAAAAGAATTATGCAAAAAAAATTAACAGGTTGAAATTTTATTCAAATATTAATTTTAATCAGAGTAATGTAATCAACTGACCAGTTATTTTAACAGTGTATGTCTTTTAAACCTTGATTAAATGTATAACATACAGGAAATTCCTGACTTACGTAAGAGCTGCATTCTGCGGAACACTACGTAAATCTGATTTTAAGTTGGAATTTCCACCATGCTTGTGCAACACTTGCAACTGTGCTCGCTGAATTGATTGAATCAAAAAAGAAATGTTCGACAAACATGTAAATAGAATTATTTATTGTATTTATTCAATTTTTTATCTCATGCGTAGGAAAAATGACAAAAGCGTGCAATTTAAAAAATTTCAAAATTATAAAATTACAAAAAATGAGAGGAGACAGGCAAGTCAGTAAGTTTTACTTCTTGAACATCGTTGCCAGAATCGATGTCTTCAGCTGATAAGTACGCCGCTGTGGAGATTTAAAAGGGGTCAGCTGCTCAACCTTATGAAAGAATATATTAATGGATGACTGAATGGTGGCTTTTTTCTTATCATCACAGATTTCTTTGTAGCAAGCATATCATTCACCCCTCTGTTAACTTTTAAGAATCGTTCGCTGTCAGGATCCATTTTCTCAAGCCTCGCCATTGCTGAAGCAATTTCACAAAATACCACTGTCATTTCTCTGATGATGAAGCATCTCAGCCCCTCATTTGGTTCATCTTGAGCTTTGTCAGCATTTTCTTCATTATCGCTGCCTGCAAATCAATAAGTTCTTCATTAGATAATTCCTTCTCTTCTTCCTCTATTAACTCCTCCAAGTCTTTGGCATCAACCTCCAACTGAAGTAGCTCTGCAACCTTTAACAATCTTACCTGTAACCTCTTCATATGATTCGTCTTTTTCAAACCCTTCAAAATGTTTTATGTGCCGTGAGCATATTTTCTTCCATGTGCCATTTAAACAACTTTTAGTAATTTACGCCCAGGCCTTATTAATGTTTAAGGTGGCGTGGTAAATACTGTAAGATTTCCAAAAGTCTCTTAACAATTTTTCTCATCGTCTATTGCAGACAATGTCTGAGCGAATGTTGCATTTAAATAGTACACTTTTAAATTTGAAATAATACCCTGATCCATAGGTTGGATGAGTGAAGTCGTGTTTGGCGGTAGAAACGTGACTCTCACGTTTGAATTGAAATCATCTAGATGCGTAGGATGTCCAGGAGCATTATCTAATAGAAGAAAAATCTTGAAAGGAATGTTGTCTTTAAAATATTTTTCAACCTCGGAAATGAAGCAACATTTAAACCAATCCTCAAAGAGATATTGTTATCCATGCTCTCTGGTTCGATTGGAAATGCACGGGTAGGCTGGCTTTATTGAGCCCTTTAATGCATGAGGATTTCCAGAATGGTATATAAGCAGTGGTTTTAATCTGTAATCTCCTGCTGCATTATCCCCAAGCAAGAGCGTGGCCCTATCTTTTGACACCTTGAAACCTGGCATTGTATTTTCCTCTTTGGCAATGTATGTTCGATCCAGCAATTTTTTTTCCCAATACACAGCAGTCTCGTCAAAGTTAAAAATTTGCTGCGTTGAATAGCCGCATTCATCAATAATTGTTTTTAGCACATCACAAAATTTTTCTGCAGCTGCAGAATCAGCACTGGCGACTTCATTGCATACTTTAAAGTTGTGGAAACCAGTGCGATGCTTGAATCTATTAAACCACCCGTTGCTTGCCACAAACTTGGGTTGGGGTTTGCAGTGCTTATCCTTAATATCTTTATAAATACTTGTTGCTTTTGCTTGAATGGTCATTAGACTCAGGGCACTCACTTCTGAATCTGATTTTCCATCCATATTATTAACAGCTGTTCCATCTTCGATATAGCACCTGAACGCTCTTTTGTGATCACTGTTGATCTTAAGTGCATTGATCCTTTGACATGTTCTTTTATACATGCACTGTCCTTTAAAATAGTATTCACCGTAGAAGCAGCGAGACCTAATTCCCTTGCAATAGGTGACAAACTTTGTTCTGCGTCATACTTCTTAATAATTTTCATCTTCATTTCTAAATCAATTTTGTTTCGTTTCCTAGCACTGCCAGCAATTTCACTTTCCGTTGGTAGCTTTCCCTTCATCATTGTAATACATAAATAGGAAGGAAGAGAAGTTTCTGAAAATCTGTTTTTTTATGTGATTGAAGATTTCAGTGAAGGGTAACATATTTCACCATAATAGAGTAAAAACCCACACAATTGCAGTTATCAGTATTATTGTAAATGCAATAAGATCGAGTTTACTACCCATTTATAATTAGATGCACTAACAGAAAAGCCCAATAAACCGGAAAGTGCAAATTGTTTTTATTGTTTTTATTGTTTTATGGCCGTGACATCCAGAAACGTGCTTTAGAAAAATATCACAAAGGCGTTCAAAAATTGATTCTTATATAATGGGAACATATGATAACGATGAAAGGATAGTGAAATTTCCATTATAAATATGACCTAGAGAGATAAATAGCTTAGTAATATAGTGAAATTTTCAACTTCCAAGGACTTGGAATGAATTACAAAAAAAAAAAAAAAAAGTGTTATTGGGTTCACATTATGATATTTTCATGATACCTCATTTATTCCTACGGGATGTAAAATACATTAACACAATTTTTAAGTTTCCACAGGCCGGCAAAAACTTACGTAAAGTCGAATTTCCATAAGTCGAGTATTACATAGGTCGCGGAGTTCCTCTACATATTACTATTTAAAAATATTTTACATCATAAGTTACCCAGTGTCTTAGGAATTTCAATTAGTTTATTTAATGTTTATATTTCAATTCTTTTAAATAAAATTTAATTCTTGAAAAAAAAAAAAAAAAAAAAAAAGCAATATGTTTATTGCATATTTAGAAAGAAAAAAGTTTTTCATCTTTTAATTACATCTGTTACATTTTGACATGATTTTTTTTTATTATTTAGGAAGCATTGATGAAAAGGTTGATTTTCCACAAGAGGAAACATGCAGCAGGAGATATACCTGTCCACAGGAGCCTGTCTTCCTAAACACATCTAAAACTTGAAAATTTATGGCTCTCAAAATGTCTGTATACTAGATGAGAAATTCATGGCTTTACAGAAGAAATAGAACAAAGCCATAAATAGTCTCTGGAGTCACTGAAAGCATTGCTACATCCTAGACTTTATGACAATATTAATACACATCCCAAAGGCAGAATGTAGCCTACAAGAAATTTGCACTTAATATTTACTTATATGGTCCTACTGCTTACAGGATCCGAAGAAAATTTACGTATTTATCTTCCAGCACTTTGAAAAAAGGATGTCTGGAGAATTTGAAAATCCAGGGTTCTGTGATTCTCTCAAAGATCACATATTTGATAGCCTGAATAACCATAATTTGAAAGGAAAAAATTGGTTTAACAGTTTTGAACCAAAAAAAAAAAATTCTTGTTTATACTCTGGCAAGACCACCAGGTCAGTGGAGTTTACAATAAATCATCAACACAAATGTTAATCGTATTTAGCAGTCACGGGCTTGAACCCCAGTCCACTCAAAGAGTGCATGCTACCTGCACTCACACTCCCAACCACTTGGCTATGTCAAAATTGGTTCACCAGGATTACCATCAGGGTATATAACACTGGGAGAATATGCTGAAGTTTGCTTCTGAGTGGTCGCTTGTTGATGCTGATGGATGTAAGAAATATGTACACTACAAAAATGGATGGTTAATAACTTTGAATGCCGCAGTCAGCTTAATATAAGATTTATTAGATGACCAAGAAGTTATTTTAATAAGATGTATGAACCAAGATGTCTTAGAAAACACATTTAGCATCATCAGAGGAAAAAGAGGATTTGATAATTTTCCCGATGTTTCACAACTCATAAATTGTGTTAAAGCCATTGCAATTAGAAATTTATTTCTAGGTTCCAAACTTGGCAACTATGGAGATACTGATAAGGTAACTGACCAAAGATGGTTAATAACTCTATTTTTAATGAATGATGCAATCTTAAGAACTAAAATTTTATAAAAATTAATTACGATGTAATTAAATAATGATTTACATAAATGAACGTATACACTACTGTACAACGTACAAAAATTGTTGTAACTGCTGCGAGTAATGCTGACTAGGCACTAAATGCTATCTGCATATATAAAAAAAAATAATAATAATAATGAAAAAAAAAAAAAGTAAATATTAAAATACCTGAACAAATAAGTTAACCTGTTGTCTGCATTAACCCATAGAAGAATAGTGGCAGGATATTCTGCAAAAAAAAAAAGTATATTGCCTTGAAACAATCACGGAAATTCTTCCAATATACCAACCCAGTGGGTAGAAACACAAGTACCGACTATGGAGGTGTTTAATGCTTCAAATAGATTGGACAAGATCAATGCTGATGGAACCCTTGCTCTTGCTCAGACAATGCACATAAGGATTGACCAATTTAAACTGGAGAAGGTTGGTTGCTGGACAGAGGTGCAGAAATTTGTTTTCAGCCAGAGCATAGTTGACTATCAGAACAAACTTCCATCTGGTGGAAGTGAACAGTTTGAATAAACTTAGGAGGAACTAGACAAATTATTAGAGGGGTATATAGGTGATATGGTAAGTGTTTTTTTCTTTCTTTTTTTTTTTTCTTGCTTATTTCATAATAATAATAATTATTATTTTTTGGTTGATGCTGTATATGCTTGCTTCCTTGCATCACTTTCCAATACTAATACCAATACAGCCAGAAGAGCAACAACCAATTTTACCACCACCGCTGTATATTTCCACTCCCAGAAACAATGTGAATGCCTTTTTGCATGTAAGTGAATTTGGAATTAATAGCTCCATCCTACAACTTTCAGTTCATTCTATCATATTGTAAACTTCTCTTATTCTTTTACAGATATTCTATCATAACATGCTCGTCCTTTTCTGGCAACTAAGGAGAATAGATCCATATGATGTACCTACCGAGGAAGAAGTAATAAATTAAAGAATAACTTTTACTCTTTAAGCCATGAAAAAACCCAGAAAAGCAGGACATAATGTATTACTAGTTTTTGTTCTAAATTCAAAATTTTATATATTTTTACTTTTTGTTAATCCAAGGAAAATCTTAGTAAATAAGTCACACCAGTACAAGCTCAGCAGAGCTGTTAAACCACAGGTTATAATAAATATCACTTCTTATCATTACGTCCCATGCGGTGAAGTATAATAATTTGTATCTTGTGTTCCATCAATATAAATATCAAACTCATTCAACCACCATGTTATTAAACTGTTTATGACAACTGTTATCAGGATGCACTGTCAATTCACAACTTGTTGATAAAAATGATTATTCAATTACACAAATAAATATTATTTAATTCTAGTTAATACTGTATTTTAAATTAAATTCCTTGTCAACACTTTTTGGATGATATGCTTCTGGAGATGCAAATGTATCTCCAGTGGATAAACATTTTCGAGAATAACTGTAGTAATTGCATAAGATATGAACTTTCTATATACAAAACTTGTATATACAGTGGATATTTAGTGATATCTAATTATTGCTGAAGTAACCAACATTGTTTTCTGAATACAACTTTTTGAAACACTGTTTTCATAAAATCAGCTCTAAGCTGAAATATTCTATTCATACACTATTTTGTGTTTCTTCCCAAAGGCAAGTCCTTAAACTCCCTGGGGAATTTTATAGGCTAATGTAGTGGTTCCCTATTGCTTAATGTGTTCAAGACCAGTTCATTTGCTAAGAAGGTGGGGTGGGGCAACATCCAAAGAAAATCATGGATCTCATATCTTTAATAATAATCATTTTTTCATTTATTCTTGATACAGCCAAGACCAGGAAAGTTTCAATATTCCTTTTTATTGCATATGTATTGAACTTATTAAACTCCAACAGGGAGATAAATGACTTTGTAATAACTGAGAGAAAAATGGAGGAGAAATTGTTGAAGTTAAATATAAGAAAGGCACCTGGGGTGGATGGTATATCCAGTTATATTAAAGGATTAAGCAAAGGAAGTAAGCAAACCCTTAGCCATAATTATGAGAGCATCGTTGGACTCAGGGGATGTCCCCAACGATGCTCTGGAGATGTGCAAATGTATCTTCAATTCACAAAGGAGGATCAAATGGTGACACTAATAATTACAGACCTGTTAGTTTAACTTCTGTTCCAGAGTCACTGGTTAAAGAAGCATTGCGGGATCATCTAGACAAGACTGTAGTAATAATTCAGACACAGCATGGGTTTGTTAAGGGGAAGTCTTGTCTGACCAATTTGATTCACCAAGGAACTGGATGCAAAAAATTATTTTGATATCATATACAGTTGAACTTAGTTATAACGGCATCAAGGGACCGACAAAATTTCCTCTTTATAACTGTTACTCACTATATCAGTGATGAGTTAAATCTACCTCCTATTTTTTTTTAATTCTCAATAACTTGGCAGATTGTAAAAACAAAAGAAATAGTAGACAGAAAAAATAATACAGTATCAGTATATACCTACATATTATTTGTATTGGGATTTTAAATCGATCCAGCCAACCGTTGTTACAAAAAAAATCATCACATCCAAATTGTTTAGAAAATTTTTCTGCTTGGGCCTACAAGATCTGATAGTCTTTTTTGAAAATCCAACACTTCTTTGTGTAGCGAACCATTGAAGCAATGCTTCATCGGCATTTGTAACCTTGCAATTAAAATTTTTTTTTTTTTTTTTTTTTTTTTTTAATCAGTTATGTTCTTTACCAGTGCCAATATGTAAAATGTTTATTCTTCCACAATGTCATTACTGTTCAAGAGGACAAAAACTTTTTACACACTTCAACATTTTTTGCACCACGGTGTAACACGAATAATTTTGACTTTTTCACGAATCAAGAGACACCTTCTTTTGTTAGTAGATATGCTTCCGAAAGCAGGGTTCGTTTTGAACTGATTTTATTTAAAATGACAGTGAAGTGATCTGCATACAAAGTTCTTAGAACCCCCGTTGACAAAATTCTTAGAAGTACCGAAATAAATTCATGGTTCAGTGAATACAAGACAATCTGTAAACAAAGTAATGCGACAAGTAGAATGTCAATGCACTATTGTATAGCTGCTGTCCACGAAAGGACAAGGTCATAAACCGGCCACTAATGTGATGCGACACAGGTGATTATAGAAGCTAAGTCGCCCTTTTCATTTTTGTCTATTCCAAGAATTGAGTTTTTTCGACACCAAGCAAATAAGAATGTTTGCATAGTTACCCAAAGTTGTACGGTATATCTGTGCAGTACGCTCATTATAACAGTGAGCAATTGTATGGGAATACATGTAAATTAAAATCATTATGGCTTTTTGCTCATTACAGCCATGATTTCGTTATTTCTGTGCTCGTTGTAACTGAGTTCGACTGTACTTGAATTTCAGAAAAGCTTTTGATACTGTTGCACATGGAAGACTACTGTACAAATTGGAGCAATATGGCATTAACAGTAAGTTGCTACAATGGATGAAAGGATGGTTGAGTGGAAGACGGAGAATGGTAATCAATGGACACTGCCCTTCGTGGACTAATGTTATTAGTGGAGTCCCCCAGCATTCAGTGTTGTGTCCCTTGTTGTTTTCTGTATTTATTAAGTATATCAGGCTTAATGTATATCAGTATAATAAGTATATCAGGCTTAATGTCCAAGTTTGCAGACGATACAAAGGTTAGTAGGGTTGTCCATGACATTAATGGCAGTATGCTACTGCAACAGAATCTAGAAAAGTGGGGCAGATGGGCTGAGAAGTGGCAACTGAAGTTTAACATTGACAAATGCAAAGTAAATATATTATATTATATTAGTTAGTATACCCAGTTTATTAACAAAAACAAATTATAATAAATATAAAATAAAACCAGTAGCTTTCGGGACGCGTGTCCCTTTGTCAACTGACAAGTTAATACAAATTTGAATACAATACAACGAGCAAAGTGGCACGTTAATCATGCATCATTGTTGTTGCACGGACGTGTGCTGCTTCTACGCCACTGATCATCCAGCAATAAAACGGTAGTTTCCAGGATGGGATGTAGATGCATGCCTTTCTGGCGATTTAATGCCTTAGGATTGTTTATTATGTTGAGTGACTCTAGCCATAGGCGGTGGTGAAAGTGTCGTGAGTGGTCCACTATCTCAAAGTCGCGTTTGGGGTCAAGATCGTGGTTGGTGGCCCAAAAATGTTCTGCCACAGCGGACCGGTCAGTTTCGGCAAGCCGGATTACTCTGTCGTGTTCCGCGAGGCGATCTTGGAGACGTCTTGATGTCTCCCCTATGTAGCAACTGTTACAGTCTCTGCAGGTGATACGATACACCACATTGCTGCGTAAGATAGGTGACAGGGGTCTTCACGTTGGAGACAAGTGACCGCAGGTTCCTGCAGGGTAATTGCACACATTTGATATTGTAGCTTCTAAGGACCTTCGAGATGCGTCCTGACACACCTGGATAATACGGAATGTAGGCGGACGATATACCGACCTGCTTCGGAGGTCTTGGGTTGGATGTGAGTTCTTCTGCCTGTAACAGGCATCTGCTTAGTACATGGGGTGGATAACCGCATTTGGTTAGGTCCGTCTTCACACGGGAGATCTCGTTGCGCCTAATTGTGTCGTTTCTGGAATGGCTCCAAGCCCTGGAGAATAGGGTGCGGGCAGTGCTATTGAGATGGCTTGGTGCGTGGCCGGACCCGTAGTTGGTGAATTGACCACACCACATGGGTTTGCGGTATACTGAGGTCTCTAGATGTGGGCCTACGCGATGTACCAGGATGTCTAGAAACGGGAGCGAACCGTTCACCTCTGATTCTATGGAGGAGCAGATACATCAGAACCCACCTACACCTATTACAACATGGTGTAGATACGTTGACGATATCTTTACCGTAATACCACGGGGTTCTGAAACTGCACTGCTGGAATATCTCAACTCCCTGTCTAATGTCATGAAGTTTACCATAGAATCAGAGGTGAACGGTTCGCTCCTGTTTTTAGACGTCCTGGTACATCGCGTAGGCCCACATCTAGAGACCTCAGTATACCGCAAACCCATGTGGTGCAGTCAATTCACCAACTACGGGTCCGGCCACACACCAAGCCATCTCAATAGCACTGCCCGCACCCTATTCTCCAGGGCTTGGAGCCATTCCAGCAACGACACAATTAGGCGCAACGAGATCTCCCGTGTGAAGACGGACCTAACCAAATGCGGTTATCCACCCCATGTACTAAGCAGATGCCTGTTACAGGCAGAAGAACTCACATCCAACCCAAGTCCTCCGAAGCAGGTCGGTATATCGTCCGCCTACATTCCGTATTATCCAGGAGTGTCAGGACACATCTCGAAGGTCCTTAGAAGCTACAATATCAAATGTGTGCAATTACCCTGCAGGAACCTGCGGTCACTTGTCTCCAACGTGAAGACCCCTGTCACCTATCTTACGCAGCAATGTGGTGTATCGTATCACCTGCAGAGACTGTAACAGTTGCTACATAGGGGAGACATCAAGACGTCTCCAAGATCGCCTCGCGGAACACGACAGAGCAATCCGGCTTGCCGAAACTGACCGGTCCGCTGTGGCAGAACATTTTTGGGCCACCAACCACGATCTTGACCCCAAATGTGACTTTGAGATAGTGGACCACTCACGACACTTTCGCCACCGCCTATGGCTAGAGTCACTCAACATAATAAACAATCCTAAGGCATTAAATCGCCAGAAAGGTATGCGTCTACATCCCATCCTGGAAACTACCGTTTTATTGCTGGATGATCAGTGGCGTAGAAGCAGCACACGTCCGTGCAACAACAATGATGCATGATTAACGTGCCACTTTGCTCGTTGTATTGTATTCAAATTTGTATTAACTTGTCAGTTGACAAAGGGACACGCGTCCCGAAAGCTACTGGTTTTATTTTATATTTATTATAATTTGTTTTTTGTTAATAAACTGGGTATACTAACTAATATAATATAATATATTTGCAAACTATGGACCCCAGTACTCCAGGCCCATTTATTACCAAATGCAAAGTACTGCATATGGGTAGCGGTACCCCAGAGAAATGTACCAACTGTGTGGTACTACACTCAGGGTAGTGGAAAATGAAAAAGACCTGGGGGTAATTGTGCAGTCAGATACAAAGTTTTCTGAGTAATGCAGACAGGCTGTCAGAGCAGGTCATGTGGTTTTGTCAATGATATATAGGAATTTTTCTAGCAGGGAAAAGGAGGTGATTGTCCCTCTGTATAAGGCAATGGTCAGGCCACACCTTGAGTACTGCGTACAGGTCTGGAGGCCTCATTTTAGGAAAGATTTAGATTTGCTTGGGCGTGTACAGAGAAGGGCAACAAGACTGATGAGGGGAACAAAGGGGCGCTCTTATGAAGAAAGGCTTAAGTTCTGCAAATTGCAACGTCTGAAGACTAGGTACCTGTGAGGTGATCTGACTGAGGTGTATAGGACCCTGAATGGTTTTAGCAGGCTCAATGCTGAAGGGTTCTTCCTCTTACTCAGATTACAAACCCGAGGGGCATAAACTCAAATTGAGGAATGACAGTTGTAAAACAGATGTACGGAAAATTGCCTTTAGCAGCAGGTAGTTCATTGTTGGAACAAACTTCCATCTGTCATGGAAGTTAACGTTTAAATAAATTCAAGGAAGAAGTGGAAAAACTTTTGGAGCAAATGGGAAGAGTTTTATTTTTTGGCTGATGCTGTATAAGCTTGCGTCAATGCCTCTGCTATTAATTAGTTCATGCTGTATACTAATTAACTGGTGCCAGAATTTTGGCACCAGTTTATAATGGAACATGCATATTCCATGGTATCATACGGGCTCCAACCTGCAACCTCCTTGTGTCTGTGCACACTAACTGCTGGACCATTTTACTTGAAACTGGCTAACTCAAACCCAAGCATCAGAAATTTCTCTGGTGCTTTAACTTAGAAATAAAATAAAATAAAAATATAACAAGCCTGCAAAAGCTAAAAAGTGTGACATGAGTGAATCTAAAATATTTTTTCTGTACACCTTGTTGTGAATCTAGACATGAGGATCAAGACTGAAGCAAAGAGATAGATTAATTAAAACAAGATTCAATTAAATTTTTAATTAAAACAAGATGCTGATTAATCTTGTTTTAATTAAAAAAATTTTTTTTAATTTAACCAAAACAAATAATACTAAAATGACACCTTTGTGAAGCTTCAGTTAATAAGCCAATATTCTTAGTATTATAACTCTGCAGTAACTCATAACTGCTGAATTAAGGTATCTTAAATATCTTCAGTGCAAAATTTTCTTCCAAAATTATTTCCATGTGAGAAAGATTACTATGAAGAAATAATAGTTTTTACTAAGTAAATTATGTTCAATGTGTTTTTCATATATTTTTTTAATATTTATTAATTTCATTAGTTGAACATGAAAATACACTGCAACGTACATCACATGCTCGAAGGATTTCTTCTAGGTGTGAACTAATAAATGTCTTTTTAGAGCTTCTGATCTTGAATATGCCTTTTTACATATTTCACAGGAAAATAGTTTTTGCTGAGCATGAACTGCTAAATGTGCTCTTAGACCTCCTGATGTTGAAAATGCCTTGCTACATATTTCACAAGAAAAGGGTTTCTCCTGGGTGTGAACCACAAAATGCAATTTGAGATGGGCTGGTCGTGAAAATACCTTGCCACATATTTCACAAGAAAACAGTTTTCTTTTTTTATGAACTAACTGGTGCTCTTTAAGGTTACCAGGTTCTGAAAGTGATTTTCCGTTTATTTCACATGAAAAGGGATTCTCCTGATTATGAGAAAATGAATGTTCTTTCAGACTTGCTGGCCTTGCAAATGCTTTGCCGCATATTTCACAAGGAAATTGCTTCTCTGGAATGTGAACAAATAAATGTGTTTTTAAACTTGCTGTTCTGGAAAATGTCTTGCCACATACTTCACAAGAAAATAGTTTCTCCTGAGTGTGAACTACCAGATGGGATTTCAGACTTCCTAATTGGGAAAATGTCTTACCACATATTTCACAAGTGAAAAGCTTTTCCCGACTGTGAACTAAAAAATGTTTTTTAAGATTTCCAGCTATAGAAAATTTCTTTCCACATATTTCACAAGCAAAGTGTTTCTCCCGAGTGTGAACTAATGAATGAGTTTTTAAACCTTCTGATCTTGCAAATGCCTTGCCACATATATCACAAAAAAAACGTTTCTCCTGTGTGTGAACTAATAAGTGTTTTTTTAAACCTCCTGCCCGTGCAAATTCCTTGCCACATGTTTCACAAGCAAAAGGTTTCTCTTGAGTATGAACTGAGAGGTGTGATTTAAGACTTCCTGACTGTGAAAATGATTTGCTACATATTTCACATGAGAATGGTTTTTCTTGCGTGTGAACTAATAAATGTGTTTTTAGTTTATCTGATCTTGAAAATGTTTTCCCACAAGTTTCACAAAAAAATGGTTTTTCTTGAGTATGAACCAACAAGTGTCTTTTCAGATGGCCAGAATTTGAAAATGTCTTTCCACAGGTTGTACAAATCATATTTTTCTGCTTACTGCCTTGTTTTCTGTTTAGTAAACTTATGTTTATTTTTAAAGTAAAACAATGAAAGAAGATTTTCTTGCAAAATATCCTTTGTCAATATCATTCAATACTAAAAATTTTTAAGCTGCCGACTGGCAACAAAATTACTGCTTACTGAAATAGGATTATTTGCCAAACAGATTTTCCTAATGTTGTTTAATACACCTGCTCCAATTTTATTTAAAATTGTTCACTGGATAAAAAAAAATATTTTCGCTGAATCTGAAAATAAAAATAAAACAAAATTAGAAAATGATGAGCAAAAAACTCACAATAAAATTACCTTTTCACATTAAAACAAATTATACTCATGAAAACAATGGGTTACAATTTAAAATAATTTTGGAAATACACTGGGATATTCTAGATCATTTCTACAATATTATTTGGGAATGCAAAATGCACCCAAATATTTGGAATTCTATCATGCTATTCAATTAATTCTTTTTTTTATACTTGATGAAATTTATATTCATTTCAAAAAAAAAAAAAAAAATCAGTTACTGGTAAATCTGAACTGATGCTTTGCTGTTCAAAACCTACCAATTTATGCAAAAGAACTCATTATTACAAATGAAATCTTGATTAACAAAATTAATGTTAACAGATAAGCATATTTTTCAATGACTATGAATAAGCAAAGAAGTTAGAATATGAAGATTAAAAAAAGAAAGAGCAAATGTCAAAAAAGTTTCTTGCTTACCTCTCTTATGTTTGAGTGGCTGGTAGGGTTTATACTTATACTCTTTTTAAATGCATTATTCTTAATGCTCACAACAGAAAAAAAAACAAAACAAAAAAAAAAAGTCTTTATCTGAAGTTTCTTTGGTAGTACACTACTTTTAAACATACCCCACCACCTGGTTAACTGCTATTTATTTAAAAGATGAGACAATACTAGAAGCTGTTTAGGGACTTACTGATGAATCATCAGTTTGTTACTACAAACAGTGCAACTTTTAGTTGTTTAATGTGAGCTGTCATGCAGGAAGCAAAATTGAAAACTTCAAAAACATAAAATAAAAATGGTAAAATAAGATTAGCTATTTCATAATTTTGAATTTCAAATTAGAAATTTCTACTTTCTGAATATACAGGTAACCCTCATATAACATGGTTATTAGGTTCCTGTGAAATGTGTTGTGCAAAACCATGTTATACGGGACTAAGAAAAAGTACAAAAAGGGGATTACATTCCAAAAGATAACAAAAATACACTATTTCGTTAACAAAATGTTAACGAAACTAACAAAAATACACCATTAGAGATTTCGTGTATCTTCTGCTCTCTTTAAAAAATCAGTAATCTGGGTTTGTTTGCTTTTGCTTGATAAATCTTTGTGAATTTCATCGTATGGAACTAAGCATTTTTTAAGCTCTCTTTTGAACTTTGGGCTCCTTTCATTCAAGAATCTGCATTCAAAAAATAAGATTCTAATTGCTTGGCTAACTTTATGCCTTCCCGTATTCTTTTTTTAGTGTAAAATTTGGAAGTTAAGTTTAGAATTTTCATGTGCAATATCATCACCTGAATTGATTTGATTTTACCTCCGATGCCATTTGCACAAAATCCATTACGCCAACTTCTTTTTCTACCAGTAATTCTTGAACGTCTTCAGTAATCATATCTTTTTTAATTTTTTTTTGGGGCATCGGCAACTAAGGCCATGTTGCTCTGTGTATATTGTCTATGAATTGTGTGTGTGTGCCCTGAGGTCGATTTTCTGTTTTACTGGACGAAAAATCTGAGTTTCTGGGAGGAAAAAACCATGCTACTCTTACTCTCACCTGACTAACTCGGCCATATTGTGAAAAAGACCCACAAAAATTCCTTCCTCCATCAACGGGATTTGAATTTGGGTCTTTTCCACCCAGTTTGGGAAGGAGGGCAATTCTATCAACTGTGCTGCCCACTAGGGCCCCAGTAGTCGTATCATCAAAACCTCCCCTCCTACCAATGTAGCAAGTTCTACTATCACACCGCTTCCGTTTTCTGCCCATTCAATCATATTTCCTGAATGAACTGACTCTGGCCATACATTTTTTCACACGCATTTAATGTTGATAGTTTTACTTCTTTCAGCGATAAAAATATGATTCTGATATTTGTGCGGGGAAATCCCTGCTATTATGTTGGATGTAATTTTTCAACGTTTCCACTCTTTTTGAATCTCCGCTGTTGACTCGATAGTCAAAAAAAAATTATTGAGAAATCCCTGTATTTTATTTTGTTGGGAAATTCCCGTGTTACGTTCTGTGCTTTTGAACTTGTACTTGTTGAACTTGTGGAAAAATCTAGATTTCAAAGTTTTATTACTATTGGATAGCACACCAGGCCATCCAAATATATTTAAGTTTATGCTATGTAAATGTTTAAATATTTAAAAATATTTAAATATTAATATTAGTATATGATGCAAGAAAGTAAGCTTATAAAGCACTAGGAAAAAAAAAAACAGAAAAAAAAAATAATAATGATAAATAAATAAACACTTCTCCCCATCCATCTCTCTGAGAATTTATCTAGTTATATCTTAAATTTATTCAAACCACTCACTTTCACAGCAACAAATAGAAGTTTATTCCAACAATCAACCACCCACTGGCTAAAGGTCAAATGGGCTTAGCACACCCAGGGTCCTGGGCTGGATATCATCATTCTTCTCTTTCTTGGTGATTCCCTTCTACTTCTGTCTGTATGTCTGTCTCTCTCTCAGGGTAATTCAAAAAAAAATTGTTTTGGCTGGTGCAGCATAAGCCTCAGGCTTCCTTGCACCACATGGCTAATAATAATAATAATAATAACAACAACAATAATAATATCCCTGAATAATTCTTTCTGTTGATGCTCTTTTGTTTCAAAATTTCTGATTGAAGTTTTTATTCAAGAGGGTGTTACTGGAGGGGGAGTTCTTATTTTTTTATTTTAATTTTTTAATTCTTAACTCACAGAAACATAATCTCTCAACCAAACCGGTTGAGAGAGTAATACAGTAGGGTCAAGGCATTACTGGAATACTTTGTTACTTTTGTAAACAGAGCCCCTATGTTCCTCCAAAACAATGGACCTCAGAAGTTGAAATCCTTGTAACTGTTCAGACATTTTCACAGTTTTCAGGTCATGAAAGTACAGTACACACATCATGAAACATCCTTTTATTATTCAAAGATTTTTTTTTGTTGTTCCCGCATCTGGGGCAGTGCCCCAGATGTGGGAACAACATTCCATGGTAGGGCGGATTTGCGATTTGTACAGAGTGAAGATCTGTTTGGAAGAAAAGTAGCGCCAACAGCAAAAGAGAAAATCAAATTTTTTCGATGCAGAGGAAGCAATATTTGTAATGTGCGTGTGCTGTTGTTGTTATTTGGTTTTTAGGAGCATTAGCAACTAAGGCCATATTGCTCCGGGGATATGCGGTGGTCATTCCCTAACCTTTCCACTTCCTCCCTATTTGGTGGTCATGGGCTTGAACCCCGGTCAAATCAAGAAGCGTGTGTTACGCACTGTCCTGCCCACCTGGCTATGGAGGCATTAGCATTAGTAGAGGCATATGATGTAAGAAAGCAAGTTTATGCAGCATCAGCCAAAAAAAAACCCACTCCCATTTCACTCCTCCATTTGTTCAAAATACCTGTCCAGCTGAGCCTTAAATTTATTTAGGTTATCAACTTCTGAAACAAGGGATGGAAGTCTATTCCACCAACCAACTACCCGCTGGCTAAATGCAAATTTCTGCACATCTATCCTACATCTGTCATTCCTCAATTTGAATTTATGCCCTCTCAGGTGATTATTCTGAGCAAGACGAAGAATCCCATCGGCATTCAGCATACTCAAACCAATCAAAGCTTTATAAACACCTCTATCAGATCACCTCGCCGGTGCCTAGTCTTCAGACACTGTAATTTGCAAAAATTAAGCTTTTCTTCGTAAGAGCACCCTCTGTTCCATTCACTAATCTTGTTGCCCTTCTCTGTACTCGTTCCAGCAGCTTTACATCCTTCTTACAATGAGGCCTCCAGACCTGTATACAGTACTCAAGGTGTGGCCTGACCATTGCCTTATACAAGGGAATAATCACCTCCTTATCCCTGCTAGAAAATTTCAGTATATCATTGATAATACCCCATGACTTGTCTGACAGCCTGTCTGCACTACTCAGAAAACTTTGTATCTGACTGCACAATTTCCCCCTGGTCTTTTTAATTTTCCACTACCCTGAGTGTAGTACCACACAGTTGGTACATTTATCTGGGCTACTGCTACCCATATGCAGTACTTTGCATTTGTCAATGTTAAACTTCGGTGCAACTTCTCAGCACATCTGCCCCACTTTTCTAGATCCTGTTGCAGTAGCATACTGTCATTAATGTCCTTAACAACCCTGCCAACCTTTGTATCAGTGGCAAATTTGGATATTAAGCGTGATATACCATTATCAATATCATTTATAAATACAGAAAACAACAATGGACCCAACGCTGAACCCTGAGGGACTCCACTAATAACATTAGTCCGTGATGAGCAGTGTCCATCGATTACCACTATTCTGTCTTTTCCCACTCAACCACCCATTTATCCATAGCAGCAATTTGCCTCCAATGGCACACTGCTCCAATTTGTGCAGCAGTCTTCCATGTGCAACAGTATCAAAAGCCTTTCTAAGGTCCAAATATATAATATCAAAGTTATTCCCTGCATCCAGTTCTTTTGTGACTGCATCATAGTATCCAATCAAATTGGTCAGGCAAGACTATCCCTTAACAAAACCATGCTGTGTCCGAGCTATAATTGAAGCCTTGGCTAGATGATCCTGCAGGGTTCTTTAACCAGTGCCTCCATTACTTTTCCTGCAACAGAAGTTAAACTCACAAGTCTATAATTATTTGTATCAGCCTTTGATCTTCCTTTATGAATTGGGGTCACATTTGCACATCTCCAGTCTATGGGTACCTCCTCCCCTGAGTCCAAAGAAGCTCTCATAATTATGGCTAAGGGTTTGCATACTTCCTTTGCTGCCTCCTTTAATAGAACTGGATAGATCCCATCCACCCCGGATGCCTTTTTATATTTATCCTCAACAATTTCTCCTCCACTTTCTTCTCAGTTTTTAGAAAATCATCTAGCCCACTGCCAAAGTTTACTTCACCTCTGGCATTCCCCTTCCTCATGTGTGAATGTAGATGCAAAATACTCGTTTAGTTTGTCAGCCACCTAAGCAGGATCCTCAACTGTTGAACCATCAATATCCACAAAAATTTTTATTTTGTTTCTCAGAGTAAACTAAACTAGAATTACAATTAATAAGCTTTCGGCTGGGAGGCAGCCTTCTTCAGATTGAATACATGAATGGCAGTTGGAATAGAGATGTGCACTGCCAGGATGGTGCGTGAGGCGTGTGGTTAATTGTTTGTTGATGTTTGTGGCTGTGACATATGGTGGTGACGTGGCCAGCGTTTGTCTATGGATAGAATTACTGCCTCTGTGATGGGCAAACACACAAACATCAACAAACAATTAACCACGTGCCTCACGCACCATCCTGGCAGTGCACATCTCTATTCTAACTGCCATTCATGTATTCAATCTGAAGAAGGCTGCCTCCCAGCCGAAAGCTTATTAATTGTAATTCTAGTTTAGTTTGCTCTGAGAAACAAAATAAAAATTTTCATAATGAATCCAGAGCACGTAGGCCTTTTTTACTACATCAATATCCAGTGGACCAATCTGATTCATCCCTTTCCTTCTAGAGTTTACACGGGTAAAGAACTCTTTTCTGTTTTTCTTTGCATCCTTTGACAAGGATTTCTCATAATCTGCCTTTGCCTGGCTAATCTCCTTTTTGACTTGGTTAGGGACCAGCTTATATCTATCATACGTTTCCATGTCAATCATTAATTTATATGTATCCCATGCATATCTCTGCCATGTCTCATTAGTTCATCTGACATCCATTTAGGTCTAAACCTTGAACAATATTTCTTAGTTGGTATAAAAAACCTAGTAGCTTCCAAGATTAATTCCTTGAAGGCTTCCCATTTAGAATTAGGCTTATAACACTGTACAGAATTTAAAAATGTCTGAGACCACTGTAGTCACCTTTATGAAAAGAAAAACCCTTCCTTTTAGCCTTGATGGTAATTAAAGGAGGCGGCAAAGCAACTAAGCAAACCCTTAGCCATAATTATGAGAGCATCCTTGGATTCAGGGGAGGTTCCCACGGACTGGAGATGTGCAAATGTATCCCCAATTCACAAAGGAGGTTCGAAGGGTGACACGAATAATTACAGACCAGTTAGTTTAACTTCTGTTCCGGGTAAAATAATGGAGTCACTGGTTAAAGATGCATTGCAGGATCATCTAGACAAGACTGCAGCAATAATTCAGACACAGCATGGGTTTGTTAAGGGAAAGTCTTGTCTGACAAATTTGATTGGTTATTATGATGTGGTCACAAAGGAACTGGATGCAAAAAATAATTTTGATATCATATACTTGGATTTCAGGAAAGCTTTTGACACTGTTGCGCATGGAAGGCTACTGTACAAATTGGAGCAGAATGGTATTAAGGGTAAGTTGCTACAATGGATAAAAGGATGGTTAAGTGGGAGAAGACAGAGGGTGGTAATCAATGGGTGCTGCTCTTCGTGGACTAATGTTATTAGTGGAGTCCCACAGGGTTCGGTGTTGGGGCCACTGTTGTTTTGTATATTTATCAATGATATTGATGAAGGTATATCAAGCTTAATGTCGAAGTTTGCAGATGACACGAAGGTTGGCAGGGTTGTTAATGACAGTAATGGCAGTGTGCTACTGCAACAGGATCTAGATAATTTGGGCAGATGGGCTAAGAAGTGGCAACTGAAGTTTAACCTTGACAAATGCAAAGTACTGCATATGGGTAGAAGTAACCCCAGAGAAACGTACCAACTGTGTGGTACTACACTTAAGGTGGTAGAAAATGAAAAAGACCTGGGAGTAATTGTGCAGTCAGATATGAAGTTTTCTGAGCAATGTAGACAGGCTGCTAGGGCAGGTCATGGGGTTTTGTCAATGATATATAGGAATTTTGCTAGCAGGGAAAAGGAGGTGATTGTCCCTCTGTATAAGGCAATGGTCAGGCCACGCCTTGAGTACTGCGTACAGGTCTGGAGGCCTCATTTTAGGAAGGATGTAGATTTGCTTGAGCGTGTACAGAGAAGAGCAACACGATTGGTGAGGGGAATGAAGGGATCCTCTTACCAAGAGAGGCTTAAGTTCTGCAAATTGCAGTGGCTGGAGACTAGGCACCTGCGCGGTGATCTGATTGAGGTCTATAAGGCCTTGAATGGGTTGAGCACGCTGAATTCTGATGGGATCCTCCCACTTGTTCAGAATACGAACCTACGGGGACATAAGTTCAAATTAAGAAAGGATAGATGTAGAATAGATGTGCGGAAATTTGCCTTTAGCCAGCGGGTGGTTAATTGCTGGAACAAACTTCCATCTGTCGTTGTGGAAGTTGATAGGTTAAATAAATTTAAGGAGGAACTGGACAGGCAATTGGAGGGTATGGTGTGATTTTTTTTTTTTTTGGCTGATGCTGCATAAGCTCCTACACTGCTTTCTTGCATCAAGTGCCACTACTACTACTACTACATCTTTAAATAATTTCCACATCAATACATTGTGATCATTGTTGCCCAGTGGTTCCTTTATCTGCAAATTCTTAATGCATGAAGAATCACTACTGATAATCAGATCAAGAGTATTACTCCCTCTGGTTGCCCCTCGAACATGTTGCTGTAGAAAACAATCCTCCAAACAATCAATCCTCCAATAAATCCACAAGTCTTGCTAGCATGCGAGTGACCAACCCACAAGTTCCAATCAATATCTGGAAAGTTAAAATCCCCTATTACAAGACATTCTGATTTACTGGCCCACTCTATTTCCCTGCAAAATTGTTCATTGTACCCATTAGAATCATTAGGCCTATAACACACTCCTACTCTCATTTTCCCTTTCCCAGTGTTTATGTCACACTAAACTGACTCAACATTGCACTGTCCACCCATGTCAACTGGTTGCACTTCCTTAGGATTTTTGTGTTTCTTAACTAACACAGCATAACTCCTCCTCCTCCTTTCCTACCCTGTCCAACCTTTCTGTATACATTGTACTCCCCAAATTCCAATTCTGCATTGCTTATAACTGTGTGACACCATATCTCTGATATCCAAACAATATCTGCATTTGATGCCTTGATCAGCACTGCAAATTCATCAAATTTATTTACTATACTTCTAGCATTGGTGTACATGCAAGTATACCTGTAACTGTTCTTACTCTTAGTTACCCTAAACAAAGCCCATGTATTTATTTGTTCCATGATGACTCCCGGCACCTCTTGAAATCACCAGCAACTTGCTCTCTAGACTGCTCCACATTACAAAGTGTCGAAGTTTGCAGATGATACAAAGGTTGGTAGGGTTGTTAATGACAATAATGGCAGTGTGCTACTGCAACAGGATCTAGAAAATTTGGGCAGATGAGCTAAGAAGTGGCAACTGAAGTTTAACCTTGACAAATGCAAAGTACTGCATACAGGTAGAAGTAACTGCAGATGAATGTACCAAGTGTGTGGTACTACACTTAAGGTGGTAGAAAATGAAAAAGACCTGGGAGTAATTGTGCAGTCAGATATGAAGTTTTCTGAGCAATGCAGACAGGCTGCCAGGGCAGGTCATGGGGTTTTGTCAGTGATATGTAGGAATTTTGCTAGCAGGGAAAAGGAGATGATTGTCCCTCTGTATAAGGCAATGGTCAGGCCACACCTTAAGTAATGTGTACAGCTCTGGAGGCCTCATTTTAGGAAGGATGTAGATTTGCTTGATCGTGTACAGAGAAAGGCAACAAGATTGATGAGGGGAATGAAGGGATCCTCTTACCAAGAGAGGTTTAAGTTCTGCAAGTTGCAGTGGCTGGAGACTAGGCACCTGCACGGTGATCTGATTGATGTGTATAAGGCCTTGAATGAGTTGGGCATGCTGAATTCTGACGGGATCCTTCCACTTGTTCCGATTACGAACTTAAGGGGACATAAATTCAAATTAAGAAAAGACAGATGTAGAATAGATGTGTGGAAATTTGCCTTTAGGCAGCGGGTAGTTAATTGCTGGAACAAACTTCCATCTGTCGTTGTGGAAGTTGACAGGTTAAATAAATTTAAGGAGGAAGTAGACAGGCATTTGGAGGGAATGGTGTGAATTTTTTTTTGTCTGATGCTGCATAAGCTCATACACTTGCTTTCTTGCATCACATGTCATCACTACTACAGTGAGGATTTTGGAAAAAAATATTTTTATTGGCAAAAATAAAATTATATACACATAATGAATAGGCAAATATGCAGTGAAAGGATAACTTTCGCCTCTGCCTGCAGTTACTGTTAATCTTTAATCTGTGAATTCCCCCAAGCTAGCCATTTTCCCACCCACCAAATAGCATCAGCAAATATCTGTGCACTCTTTCTATTTAAGTATATCCCATCTCTGTAGAAGCAGTCTCTCCTGCTAGCAAGCACAGACCATGCTGAAAAAACTTTTACCCCACAATCTTCGCACAATCTCTCCAGCGCTGAATTGGCTGACAAGGCTCTCATCATATACTCCCTCATATCGTGTCTGGGCAGAATTGCAGACACTTTCAAATTCAACCCTAACTCAGGGCTTCTTTTCAACATTTGACCTGTGCTTGTTAAGTAAATCTGCAGATCTCTTACTCCTAAGGTCTTTTTAAAAAAATATATTTTTATTGGCAAAAATAAAAATATATACATATTGAATAGAAAAATATGCAGAAACAGAATTTCTCTATTTAAGTACGGCTTTCTTGAGCTTGGTTTTTTGTTATCAATTAACTAAATATATAAATAACAATTTATTACTATTTATTTATTAAACAAATCACTAGAGAAATAGGAAATAGGTGTTGTGTGTCAATAATTATTAAAATCTAGGAGGATATAAGTAAACTACATTACAAAAATATTGACTGCATATTATAATTGAGTTATATGTTGCAAACTGTTTATTAAAATCACAGAAAATTGTGCAGTACAGGTTGCAATTAAATTTTTATTAAAAATCCAGAAAGATATAATTTTACAAAAGTTGAGTGAATATTATATCGTCAGGTAGGTGTAGGAAAGCGGAAAAAAAATTACTTTTCTTACTTTACTTTTATTTAAAATACTTACTTTTATATATTATTAATATTAAATAACAAATGAAAAGGACCTGGGAGTAATTGTGTTATGTCTGAATAGAGGTTCTCTGAGCAGTGCAGAGGCTGCCAGGACACCTCATGGTGTTTTTCCAATGATATACAGGAGTTTTGCCACATCTTGAGTACTGAATACAGGTCTGGAGGCCTCATTTGGAAGAGCTGCTGGAAAGAGTACAGAGAAAGACAACAAGATTGGTGAAGGAAACAAAAGGGTGCTCTTACCAGGAAAAGCTTTAGTTCTGCAAATTGCAGCATCTTAGACTGAGGGGGTGATCTGATTGAAGTGTTTTAAGGTTTGAATGGCTTCAGCAAACTCATTACTGATGGGATTCTTCTTCTTGATCAGAGTATGCATGAGGGGCAAATTAAAATTGAGGAATAATGGTTGTAAAACAGATGTGCGGAAGTTTGCATTCAGCCAACAGATAGTTGATTACTGGAACAGGCTTCCATCCGTTCTTGTGGAATGGATAGTTTGAATAAATTCAAGGAAGAACTAGAGAAACTATTAAAAGGGATGGATAAGTGGGAAGGTTTATTTTTTTGGCTGATACTATATAAGTTTGATTTCTTGCATCACTTGCCACTATTGTACAGTTCAGATGTACACAAATCCCAAAAATGGTGATATCCCAATGCTAAATACATTACTAATATAATTAGAAACAAAATGCAAATGATTGAAATCAGGTTTTTGATGCAGCTACAGAATCACCCAAAACTAACCGAAATTGTAGCAGCAACTATAGCAGATCACATAACAATTAGACACATAAATCAGAATTCCAGCTATGAAAGAGAAGTGAACCTATTCTGGACCCTCAGAAGAAATATAAAATTGAAGTTTAATTTGGAGGTACATATTAATCCTATAATATACAGGAAGTTCTCGACTTTACGAGTTAATTCGTTCCGCGCGCGCTCGTAAAGCGGGAATTATTTCCCATAGACGTAATGTTACGTTACGTTCTCAACAATTAAATTAGTTAACTAATTAGTTTATATCTAAACAATGATTGGTTTATCCTAAGAAATTAAAACATTGCTTGTAAAATCAAGAAAATTAAAATAATGAAGAAATTATTTATGACTTACAAGTGTTAAAGAACGTTTATTTTTCATCATCACCTACTAAATGCACACTCGTTGATCACTTATTGTTGGAAGCAGGAGTCGTCGTCATCTTCAGAAATGCGTCGAAAGGCATTTGTTTTCACGATAGTCTGCTCTTTTCTTCATAAATTTCCCGATAGCATGCATAAGCATTTCTTAAATCTGTAGAAACTTTCCTGGTACGCTCCAAATTTGAATCTTGTGACTCGAAGATCTCAATTGCATTTTCTATGTGTTGAAAAGCTTCATCTAGCCCCTTGAGCGTGAAGGAACGAACAGGAGTTTCAGCTGTTAAATCTTCTTCTTCCTCAGCTTCTTCACATTTTGACATTTCAAAGAGGTCTTCATTTGTGAGCTCTCCATTGTGTGCGTGAAGCAGATCAGTGACATCAGTTGTAGAAATGTCAAGCTGTAATTGGTTAGCAATAGTAACGACTGCTTCTGTTTCATTTTTTATGGTATATGCTGGTTCTTGAAATCCTTCAAAATTGTGAATAAACTGTGTCCTCAGTTTATTCCAAACACTTTTCATGTTTTTCTCTGTAATTTTGTCCCAGGATCGTTGTATTATTTTAATTGCATCTAAAATATGGAATTCTTTCCAAAATTCTTTAAGGGTTGGACCTCCCTCCTTATCTATTGCATTAATTAGCATATCAAATGTCTCTCGAAGATAATGCGCTTTAAAGGTTGAAATAACGCCCTGGTCCATTGGCTGCAAAAGTGGTGTTGTATTTGGTGGCAAAAAAATTATTTTAACGTTAAGGTGGTGATGCTGCAGAAATGGTGGGTGGCCAGGTGCATAATCTAAAATCAGAATCACCCGAAAAGGAATATTTTTATCTTCACAATATTGTTTTACTTCAGGCACAAAGTAATGCGAAAACCAATCTTGGAATAGTGAAGCAGTAACCCAAGCTTTCTTATTGGATTTCCATATGACTGGAAGTGTAGCTTTCACAATTCCTTTAAGCGGCCTTGGATTTTCAGAACGATACACAAGCAAGGGTTTTAATTTGCAGTCGCCAGCAGCATTACCCCCAAGCAATAATGTTAAGCGATCTTTTGAAACTTTAAAACCAGGCATCGAAGATTCTTCTTTCGCAATGTAACTTCTGGACGGCATGCGCTTCCAAAAGAGCCCAGTTTCACCTACATTAAAAATTTGTAACGGCATGTAATCCCCCTCTTCTATAAATGCTTCTAATTTTTTAGGAAATAATTTTGCCGCTTCAGTATCAGCACTCGCAGATTCTCCTTGCACTTGCTCTTTAAAATTATGCCAACCAGCTCTTTTTTTATAACGCTCAAACCATCCACTACTCGCAGTGAAAGTTTCTTCACAGTTGCCCCCCTTTTTGTCTTTAAACATTTCAAAAATGGATAAAGCTTTTGCACGAATAGTAGCGTAGGTAACAGGCACATTCAATCGTTGTGTTTGATCATTTATCCATGTAGTTAAAAGCTTCTCCATTTGAGGAATAATGCTGTCAACTTCTTTAGTACGTAACCATGTAGACTGCATGGATTGCGCATTTTTAACTTCCTTCAAATATTTTTCTTTGTCCTTTAAAATTGTACACACAGTTGAAGAGCTTAGGTAATATTTCGCACAAAGGTCTTTAACAGTCATTCCGGCTGCATGCTTGCTTATGATATCATATTTTGCTTACAACGTTATTCCTCTTCGCTGTTTCTTTCTTTTAACATCACTCTCCATGGTATTACTTCGTTTTGGCATACTGTACAATAATAAGGGGGATAATTTTCAAATAAGAAAAGACAGCAAAAATGAGAAGAGAATCAGGACCAATCTTTGTAACATCAGTGTGGTAACTGCGATATGTTATGTGAGGCGCTTTCGTCTGCCTGAACAAACAAATGGATTACGAAGCTTAAAAAAAGAGGAATGAATAGATTATTCTGAAAAAATTATTTACGTTTTTTTTATATGATTGAAGATTTCATGGACGGGGAAACATTTCACCATAATAACATAAAAACCCATACAATTCCAGCTATCGGTACTATAGCAAATGCAAGAAGATCCAGTTTACTACCCGTTTATAATTAGATGCACTAACAGAAAAGCCCAATAACCCGGAAAGTGAAAATTGTTTTATGGTCGTGACCTCCAGAAATGTGCTTTAGAAAAATATCACAAAGGCGTTCAAAACTGTTTCTTATAACGGGAACATATGATAACGATGAAAGGGTAGTGCAATTTCCATCATAAAAATGACCTTTTAGAGAGATAAATAGCTTAGTTATACTGTATATACAGGAACGGATTAAGGTCGGTTGAGGCCCCGGGCGCAGAAGAAAATATTGGGCCCCTTAAAAAAAGAGAGAGAGACAGGGAAAATAAAAATACATGTTAACCATTTTTTTTAAATAAGTAAAAATTATTATGTACTATTAATGTTTTATTTCCAATAAAATTTGAATATAATATATGTATAATATAATTAATAATAGCATAACAATAATCACAAAGTTTTGAACTAATAGTTGAACATATTAGTTGAACTAATATGTTCAACTAATTTGTTGGGGTTTTGCGTGGGCCTTCAGAAGTCGGGGCCCAGGGCGCGCGCCCGCCGTTAAATCCGCCTCTGTGTGTATATAGCGAAAATTTCAACTTCCGAGGTTGTGGAACAAATTACCAAATAAAAATAAATAAATAACGTGTTATTGGGTTCACATTACGATATTTTCACGATACGATGGTGTCTCTGGAATGAATTAATATAATATAATATAAAGCGGGGGTACACTGTATCGTATAGCTACGAGCGTGGTTTGAAATGCGGTATTATTATTATTAGCCATATGGCGCAAGGAAGCCTGAGGCTTATTATTATTAGCCATATGGTGCAAGGAAGCCTGAAGCTTATGCTGCACCAGCCAAAAAAAAAAAAAATTCCCATGTTACCCTGAGAGAGAGAGAGAGTAAAAGGGAATCACCAAGAGAAGAATGATGATGTCCAGCTCAGGACCCTGGGTTTGCCAAGCCCATACTCACCAGATGTGAGCCCCTGAGGCATATCTTCAATGTCAGATGCATCTAATGTACTGTCACCTTGATTTGTCTTTAAATTTTTGTAATAGTCATGGGAGGAATGTATTTCAATAGGTTCATCATGTCTTTTCTTTTGTAACAGATCTACCAGAAGGATATAACAAGGGCTGGTCTTTGTTTTTCAGTATTGATGGTCTACCTGCTTGGGATTTTATAATATTTATCAAATGAAACTCAATATCTTCATTACACTTGCATTTGAATTGTATAATTTGTGGTTTCGACCTTTCTAATTTAATCCATTGCATATCGAGCCAGTTGACAGATAATCTCGTATTTGTTTTCTTTCTGTTAGTGATGGAATCTGACGATGAATCCGAATAAATATGAAAACATTTCCTTGAATTGGGGTTTCTGAGTACTGGAGGATCTCTATCTGATTCATTACTCTGCATGTCACAATAATAATTACTTGTCATCTTTTTTTATAATTAATATAATGGTTCTTGTTTAACACTCACAATAACCTTGATTATGGACAACTGTTGACACCAAACTGGAGTTAATTGAAATGGCTTCTGAAATATATTAACTGTTATTCAGAAGCCATACATGGTTCTGCCATCTCATGGTGATAAACAGAATTATCAAGGTTAATTGTTTGGTTTCTGAAAAGTTAAGCACTAATCATGTGCTCTGGTATTAAAATTGAGAAAATTACCAAAAGTGGAGTTGATCAGTTTGGCCTCAAGAGTGGCTCATATGACACTTGATGGTGAATTTTTCCAGCTTTTGAAATAACTAAAAAAAAATTTATCTTGAAATTTGGTATTACACCAAATGCATATCAAGGAAATATTGAAGTATTTTGTCCCAATACGAATTCCAAAAAACAATCTGTTATTCGAAGTTCATGTTTTTTTTCCTTCTTCATTTGCACAGAGCATAAGACGAGTGTGTTCAACATTAGTTTTTGAAGTTTATAACACAGCTATCAACAGAAATATTTTCTTGAAATTTCATTAGAAGATCATATATACATTCATTAAATGTACTGTACCGATATTGTTTTCCAAAAACAATTACAATAATGCAAACTTCTTTTTTTATCAAATTCTCAATCTGGTATTATCAGTTTTTACAGTTATCAATGTGACTGCCAACAGATGAATTTCTTTGAATTTTTGTTAGCAGATGTAACACACAGTGAAGAAAGGAAGTATGCTCTTTTTGTTTTTCAAAAACAATTTGTTGTGATTCTTTGGGTTATATTTCTTATGCAACGAAAACAGTCGTGGTCTATTTTTTTTCTTTATCCCTGATAAAGCATACGGAGGAGACGCCTTCAGAGCAAAAAACTACGCCTGATGCTTGCTCTCAGCCACATGACAGACTCAAACAAATGCAGTATTGCTTTCAATTAGTGTGGGAATGCCTGATTATTTTTTTCAAGAAACATTAAAAAGGGCTTAAGAATATGTATACTTGATCATACATTTTTGCTATTTGTGCAATAATTAACAGATGTCTGAAATTTGAAGTGGCAAAATCAAGGAAACCACTTTTGGTGGGAGAAATGTTTTTTCCCTAAGATGTTCAAAAATTTTAGATCAAAGAGTTTCAGTTTTCATGGACAGAGTAGAAATTGTACAATTAATTAGTTGTAATTTGAACTGAATTAAATTTACCACAGAGTACTGATTATGGGTTGCAACAGATCTGTCAGTCAACTGCCAGCAGCTGTTAATTGTTGTTACTAGCAGTAAGATGCACGTGTATTACGAAAAATGGCCATTTTCTGGATTACAGTTCTATTGCCTAGTGGTAAAATTCGCATAATAAATTGCCAAAACCAAAAATTAAATGTTCATGGTTATATTTTTAAATCATATATTATTATATGATCAAGGGTGCTCGGGTTGCAGAAGAGAACAGTCGGTGGCTTTTGGCTGCTGTAAAGGGATTAAGTATTTTTAAATTTTTACCGTATTCTTCATTAATTAACATAATACATTGTGTTTTATGGAGATATTAAATAGATTTAGTAGTGTTCATTAGCTTCTTATTTTGAATTTAACCAGCAATTTTTGGAAGTTACGACTCCTGATGTTGTAGTAGATAAGAAATAGCTTAACGTATATATATCTCGAACTGATAGCGTAAGGTATAAAGTAAAACTAGATAGTGTAATACAAAGCACTGTATTAGGAATCTGTTAGGCTTATTATCAATTAATCAAAAATAATATTAATCTTATTAAAATTCATTGTTGATTGAATTGTATTTACATGGAAATCATGACCCAGACTAGAACTACGAAGCAAAGATCACAAACTAGCTAGAGTGCTGTGACTCGGGGGAGAAACGAAGGTCAATTCTCCAACGCATCACAGTCTCAAAAAATGTGCGGTGTGAAATGTTTGCAAAACAGGACATGATCTAGCCAAGGAGGATACCTTTGTGTGTGCTAGATGTCTAGAGTGTCAAGAAATTAGGCACCAACTCAGCGTTCTGATGGGTGTCTATCTATGAGAGCTTGAGGTGTAGGGTAAATGCCCTTGAAGAAATTAATATGAGGGGCCCATCAAGCTCTCAGCTGCCCAGCTCAATGATAAGCTCACTCCTGTGCATCAGGCAAAACAGAGGCAATCTCCAAGGCAGAATGCACTGGTCCCAAAGGAACTAGTTATTGTTGGTGACTCTATTGTCAGAGAGACGGGGAATATACTATGCAAGAAGGATAGGTGGAACAGGACCAGGGTATGTCTGCCAGGGGCAAACGTTGACAACGTTGTAGAGCAGATATCATCTTTTAAGGGAACAAAGGTGATGTTGTTGTACACTTTGGAACTAATGACATTAAGAGAAAGAGATCTGCAGATTTGCTCAACAAGTACAGGTCAATGTTGAAAAAAAGTCGTGAGTTAGGGTTGAATGTGAAAGTGTCTGCAATTCTGCCCCAGACATGATAGGAGGGAGCATATGATGAGAGCCTTGTCAATCAATTTGGCCCTGGAGAGACTGTGCAAGGCTCAAGGGGTAGAATTTTTTTCAGCCTGGTCTGTGCTTGTTGACAGGAGAGACTGCTTCTACAGGGATGGGGTACACTTAAATAGAAAGGGTGCAAGAATATTTGCTAATGCTATCGAGGCAGTGTTAGGTGGGTCAGAAAACTGCTAGCTTAGGGGAATACACAGACTAAAAGGTTAACAGTGGCCACAGGCAGAGGCAAAAGTGATTCTTGCACTGCTACTATTAGAATGAGCAGCAGCCTGGAAAGCAAGGTAATGGAGATTTCCAGAACAGATGGGAGCCATAGTGGAACAAGTAAATACATGGGCTGTGTTAGGGTAAATAAGAGTAGGAACAGGTGCATGTATACTTGCATGTACACCTATGCTAGGAGTATAGTTAATATATTTGATGAGTTTGAAGTGCTAGTTAAGATATCAAAGGCAAATATTGTTGGGATATCAGAGACATGGTGTCACACAGATATAAGCAGTGCAGAATTAGGGCGCCTCCGTAGCCAGGTGGGCAGGAGCAGCAGTGCTTAGCACACGCTTCTTGATTAGACTGGGGTTTGAGCCTGTGCCCACCAAATACGGAGGATGCAGAAAGGTCAGGGAATGACCACCGCATATCCCCGGAGCAATATGGCCTTAGTTGCTAATGCTCCTAAAAACCAAATAACAAACAACAAACAGTGCAGAATTGGAATTTGGGGAGTACAATGTGTACAGGAAGGATAGATAGGACAAGAAGGGAGGAGGGGTTATACTGTTAGTTAAGAAACACATAAAATCTAAGAAAGTGCATCCAATTTATGTTGTTGGACAATGCAATGTTGAGACATAAGCACATTGGTGTGACATAAGCACAGGGAAAGGAAAAATGAGAGTAGGTGTGTGTTATAGGCCTAATGAATCTGATGAGTATAATTAGCAATTGTGCAGAGAAATAGAGTGGGCCAGTAAATCAGAATGTCTTATAATGGGGGATTTTAACTTTCCAGATATTGATTGGAACTTGTGGGTTAGTCACTCACACCCTAACAAGACTTTTGTGGATTTATTGGATGACTGTTTTCTACAGTAACATGTTCAAGAGGCAACCAGAGGGAGTAATACTCGATCTGATTATCAGCAGTGATTATTCATGCATTAAGAATTTGCAGATAAAGGAACCACTGGGTGACAGTGATCACAATGTACTGATGTGGGAATTACTTAAAGATGTAACTACCATCAAGGATAAAGGGAAGGGCTACAGTAAAGATGACTACAGAGGGTTCAGACAGTTTTTAAATTCTGTACAGTGGGATCAACTGATGATGTTACCAACATTGAATTCTAAATGGGAAGCCTTCAGGGACTTAATTTTGGAGACTACTAGGCTTTTCATTCCAACTAAGAAATACTGTTCAAGGTTTAGGCCTAAATGTATGTCAGATGAATTAATGACGCTCGTGGCAGAGAAGAAGAAGGTATGGGATGCATATAAAGTATCAGGTGACACAGAAGCCTATGGCAGGTATAAACTAGTCTGTAATTAAGTCACAAAGGAGGTTAGACAGGTGAAGGCAGATTACGAGAAATCTTTGGCAAAGGATGCAAAGAATAACAGCAAAGAGTTCTATGTAAACTCTAGAAGGAAACAGATGAATCATATTGGACCACTTAACATAGATGGGTTGACTGATGCACCAGCCAAAAAAAAAATTCCAGAGTTACCCTGAGAGAGAGAGAATCAGAAGTAGAAAGGAACCACCAAGATAGAGAATAATGATGATATCCAACTCAGGATCCTGGGTGTGTAAGCCCATACTCACCACATGTGAGTCCCTGGGGTGAGTATTTATAAATGTTTAACATTCATTTTTTGCAATTAACGTTCATATTTTCAATATTGTTGATACTTTGATATTTGAAAAAAAAAAAAAAAAAAAAAACAGAACTCATAAAGCGAGAACTGCCCGTATAGTTTTCCGCAATTACAAACACAGAAATATTCCAGATTTCTTTAAAATTACTTGTTCCAATGATACTTTAAAGTTGTCAACAACTTTTTACAACTGTTGCCAACATTATTCATAATATTAACAAGAATAATACAATTTATATTTTACCAACAGTTTTTTCTTTTAGAATTTTAGTCACACTTCCTGTGACTGCAGCTAGTAGTAAAAGAAAGATTACTAAATTGCAATTAATTAAGAATTATTTGAGAGTGACTGTGCTGCAGGGAAGGTTACTTGGATCTATCTAACTGTCCATGAAAGATGAGATGGCATCACTCTTAGATTACCATGCAATCAGTAACAGTTTCGCAAATACAAAAGTTAGAAAGCAAACTTATAATAAACAAACATTGATGTTTATAGAATTATGTATGTTAATATACACTGTGCTGCCACTTTATTAGGTACACCCCTGCTGTGCACACAAATGATGTGTCTCACAGTGTTGCAAGTCACATGACCACAGTTGTGGATATACATGCAGCAGAACAACTTTTCTAGTATCAGTTAAGTATACAAACCATAGCAAGCACAAGAAAAAGGAGTGATCTAACGGACTTTGAACGTGGCATGGTAGTAGGTGCAAGATGTGCTAGACAAAGCATCTCTGAAACGGTAGCTCTCCTAAACTTTTCATGCACCGCAGTTTCAAGGGTGTATCGAGAATGGTACAACGAACAGAAAACATCCTCTCAATGGCACTCCTGTGGAAGAAAATTGCTTGTTGATGAGAGAGGTCAGAGGAGGATGGCTAGAATTGTGTAAACAAACAGACAGGCCCTAATGTCACCTATCACATCAGAATACAACCCTGGCGCACAGAACAAGATATAGAAACAGACCACTAGTCCCACTTTGTCGCGAATGGGCTACAACAGCCGATGGCCACATCACGTACCTTTGTTATCAACAAAGAACAAGAGAGCGCACTTCCTTTGGGCACAACAACACTGGACTATCGAGGATTGGAAAACAGTTGCTTGGTCTGACGAGTCGAAGTTCCTGGTGCATTATGTTGATGGAAGGCTCAGAATTTGGCAAAAACAACATGAATCCATGGACCCGTCATGTCTGATGACTACTGTGCAAGGTGGTGGGGCAGTGCTATGGTGTGAGGAATGTTTTCTTGGCACACATTAGGTCCATTGATACCCACAGATTCACGTCTGAATGCCACATCGTACCTAAACATCATTACTGACCAAGTGCATCCGTTCATGATGACGGTTATTTCCTCAGTCAGATAGCTACTTCCAGCAGGATAATGCACTGGTGCACAAAGCCCGAATCACAATGGAATGGTTCCAGGAACATGACAATGACTTTTCTTTGCTGCAGTGGCCAGCTCACTCCACGAATCTCAATCCTATTGAACATCTTTGGGATGAGCTGGAAAGGACTGTTTGCTGCAGGCCTACACCTCCATCGAATATCAAGGAATTGCGTGACACACTCATGTCGGCATGGTACTCCATTCCTCCATGTTTTCAGCATCTTATTCAATCCATGCCTAGATGAATTCGGGCTGTTTTGAAGGCTAAAGGAGGCTCAACACACTACTAGGTAGGTGTACCTAATAAAGTGGCAGCACAGTGTATATTAAATACATTTAAGAAGGATTTTATAATTTGTTACAAGTAAATGAAGTGGTTAGTGTTGTTTCTTTGCTTGGAAGCTTAATTTCATCCACTTCCCAGTACTAATACACACACTGGCCAAAATTATACAAACCTTTGTATCAAGATAGTCACGGACAGAAGAAATGCAAATAGATACAAAGAACACTAATGGTGATGAAGTATTGCCGCATTCAGTATAAAGACTGCACAAGCTGTTCAACTGTAGATCTGAAGGCAGAATGAGGAAAATGTATGATCCATCAAACTTAAAAAGGTCATATCACGGGTGCATGGTTCTAGTTTGGCATGAACCATGATTCAAGAAATGAAAGATATAATTGGTTTCTCAAAAGCAGCCATCTTAAAGGTTTTTAATGACTGGAAAGCAAGAGTTACTTCCACATTTCAAAGGCTTATATGTGGCAGAAAAACAATATTTCAAGAGCAAAGCCATCATTCTATAAGAAAGTCTGTACAGAAAAACAGTGTGCAGCAAATAACATCTGAATTCAACCAAGCCCAGAACTGCCCTATTTCAAATCCATTCCATGTGGAATTGAAGAAATTGGGTATTGGCAATTGCCTGCCTATTCAGAGACCACTTGTTCCAGAGAAAAAACAGAAAAATCCACTTGCAGTGATGTTGAGAACGTTGTGGTTGGACAGTGAAACGATGAAAGAAACTCATGTGGTCAGATGATTCACGATACACTTTGTTTTGCACTGATAGTAGGCAGAGAGTGTGGTGAGAATCTCACAAAGGATTGTTATCCAGGGAGCACCTGAATTTTGTATCAGAGCTATTGCATCCTGCAATGTTATACATGTATCTAAAAGACGATGGCCGCTCCATGAATCACAATGCAACAGTGCATCATGCCAGAATGGGTCGGAGAACATGACGTGGATTTGTGCCATCTTCACTGTCCCCCAACATTTACTTGATCTCTATCCTATTGAGAAAGTGTGGGGCATGCTGGCGAGTTATTCGGTAACGAAGTCCTCTTCTTTCCACTTTGTAGAAGCTACACAATATCTTACTGAAAGAATGGATACAATTAGACCAAAGTGCGCTAAAACACGTTATAGAATCCATGCTACATTGTACACTTGCTGTTATTTGAAACAAATGTGCCCCAATTCAATACTAAAAGTTTTTTTTTTTTTTTTTTTTGCCAGCGTGTATATTTAGTAATGTTATGAAGGCTTTGTAAACAATCTAACTTGTTTTTTGATATGTACTGTGTTATTAATAAAATATACTCAATTTATAAATATATATATATATATATATATATATACAGCAGACTCTCGATTTAACGGGATCGGTTTAACCAGGAAGTGGATTAACTGGGACACTTCTCAACACCCCAAATAAATAAAATTAAAAAAATAAAAAATCAACCGGAAATCATAAAATTCAAGTAATATACCTAGAATAGATATAAAGAGATGTTTTGCAAGCCATAAATAAGTGACAAGCAGGGCGTTATAAAGTTGTCATTTGGAGATTATATCTTGCAACCCCCATTGTCTTCACACCCGATGCTAAAAAAAAAAAAAAAAAAAGAAAAGAAAAAAAAAAGAGAAATGTTTAGTTTTGTGTTAGTGTGTTGCTTCGATTGTTCTGTTTCATTGCACCGCAAAGAGAAAAATTGTTTCGTTATTTATGTCAGGGATAACAAAATTTTTTTTTCTTCAGAAATCGCAAAAATGATGGGTAAACGCAAATGAGTTGTTTTATGGTAGTGACCTGCAGAAATTTATTTTTGTAAAATGTGAGCTCGCTTGGGGTGATAATAGTGAGCCTTAACCCTGTGAAATTTTTTACATAAAATTTCATTTTGACCGTTATCATCGTGACAGCGGTACTGGTAAATCTATTAAAAAAAAAAAGGAAAGCAATTGATTCAGATCAGAAAATTAAAATAAGGATGTTTGAAGATGGTCAAATATGAACAAGTATCGCGTGGAATTTAGATTTGTCAGTGTCAAAAGTGAACACAATAATAAAGGAAAAAGACAGAATATGAGAAGCGGTGAAGGGATTGGCAACGATGAAGTCAACTACGATAACCAAGGCTGCGAAATACATATCAATTTTTACTGTACAATTTCTTCCTTTAATGTTTTCTTTTAGTATGTGTCACTCCAACAACTTCACCGCTGTCCACAGATAAAGTTTTTAATTGAACTATTTTTCTGTATATATAACTAATATATAAAAAATATATAACTATTTTTCTTCATTCTTCTGAGAACATTATATGGTTTTTGTAATTTTGGCACATCACAGATATAAGAGCAATATTTTATTAGTCATCCCCTAGTTACGTAAAACTCGACTTACATAAGAAGTCCTGAAAATATGTCGGGAGTTACTATATTTTTGGATTAACTGGGAAATCGATTATCTGGGATTTTTATTTTACCATCTATCAAGGAAAATCGAGAGTCTACTATATTTGTATATATATATATATATTTTTTTTGTTTTTATGAAAACCCCAAGCAGGAGAGGTATTAGAAACTATAGTACTTAATACCACGTGTGGATTGAAGGTCGAGAAAATGAAAGATTACTGTTGATATCAGACTTGAATTTCTCTAGATTGTAAATTTTCAGGAAATACGTACAAAGGGTGGTTGTTCAAGGAAAAGGAAGTTTAAGGAAGAAATGTGGAAGAAGAAAAGTTGAATTGAGTTTGAAGTTTGATGGTAAAAGGATGCTGATTGGTTGCAGCACGTTTGGACTAAACTCATATTTCTTCTCTGCACCCATTCCAACAGATCCACATCTTCCTAAAATATACAATATTCAATATATGGCCTTATATAGAACAATTAACTCTTATCCCTGCTGGCAAAATTTCTGTATATCACTGACAAACCTTGTGGGCTGTCCTGGCAGCCTGTCTGCACAATTACTCCAGGTCTTTTTTGTTCTATATTACCTTCAGTGTGGTACCATACAGTTGGTACACTAATCTTGCATTTATCAATGGTAAACTTCAGGTGACAATTCCCAGGCCATCTGATAATTTTTCCAAATCTTGTTGCAGTAGCATACCATGATTCCTATCATTAATCATTCTGCTAACCTTTATATCAGCTGCAAACTTCATATGCCTTCATCAATATTGCTAACAAATACTGAAAAAAAAAAAAAAAAAAAACAAGAAATAGGCTTAGCAATGAACCCTGTTGGAATCCACTATTAACATTAGTCCAAAAAGAGTAGTGTCCACTCAACTATCCCTTTATCCATAGCAGTAACTTTCCACTAATGACACAGTGGTCCAATTTTATGTTTAACTTTCTAAATATTTAGATAAATATAAAAATAAACACCTTGATAATTAAGGCACTTAAAACTATTACTTTAATACAGATTATAATGATTTTTAAACAAAAAAAAAAAAAAAAAAAAAATCTCTAGCCAGTTATATTATAATCAGAAACAAAGGGGATAATCAAACCTTCAGCTATAATACTAAGAGCACCTTTAGATTCAGTAAAACTCCCGAAAAGTGGATATGTGCAAATGTCCCGTATTCACAAGGACAGTTTAAAGGGTGGCTACAGACCAATATTGGCTTCTCTACCAGATGAAATAATGAAGTAAATAGTTACAGAAATATTGTGAGGATGCTCAACAACCAGAATGGAGTCAAAAGGGAAAGTGCCAAATATATAAATGAAAATTATGTGGGCTAGCAAAATTCCCGAAAATCTGATTTGATTGATACATCTACAATTAGCATTAGCAAGGGCACATGATGCAAAAAAAGCAAACTTATACAGCATCAGTCAAAAAAAAAAAAAAAAAAAATGGAAGTTTGTCCATCTGTCATTGTAGAAGTTGATAACAGCAATTTGCCTCCAATGCCACTCTGCTCCAATTTGTGCAGCAGTCTTCCATGTGCAACAATATCAAAAGCCTTTCTAAGATCCAAATATAAGATATCAAAAATATATTTTTCCCTTCCAGTTCCTTGTAACTACACCATAGTATCCAATCAAACTGGTCAGACAAGACTTCCCGTTAAGAAACCCATGCTGTGTCCGAGCTATAACTGAAGTCTTGTCTAGATTATCCTGCAATGCTTCTTTAACCAGTGCCTCCATTAAGTTCCCTGGAACAGAAGTTAAACTTAACAGTTCTGTGTCTCCCTTTGATCCTCGTTGTGGATTGGGAGTCACATTTGCACATACCTCCCCTGAGTCCAAGGAAGTTCTCATAATTATAGCTAAGGGTTTGCTTACTTCCTTTGCTGCCTCCTTTAATATAACTGGACAGATTCCATCCGCCCCAGGTGCCTTTCTTATGTTTATCTTCAACAATTTCTCCTCCACTTTACTCTCAGTTATTACAAGATTATCTAGATTACTGCCAGAGATTAATACACCTCTGGCATTCCTCTACCTGAATAACTCCTCATGTGTGAATGTAGATGCAAAATATTCATTTAGTTTGTTAACTATCTGAGCAGGATCAACAATAGCTGAACCATCGATATCAAGTGGACCAATCTGAGTCATCCTCTTCCTACTAGAGTTTACATAAGTAAAGAACTCTTTGCTGTTTTTCTTTTCGTCCTTTGCCAAAGATTTCTTGTAATTTGCCTTTGCCTGCCTAAGATGCTTTTTGACTTGATTACAGACCAGCTTATATCTATCATAGGCTTTTGTGTCACCTGTTAATTTATATGTATCCCATGCATTTTTCTTCTACTGAATGATACAGAGGCATTAGAAGCAATTTCAAATTGATTAAGCTGATTAAATTACATATTCATTGAAGTAATTCCACATTCTAATGCCATAACTGACCGAATCTTAGTTTTATGAAGATCATAGAAAAAGTGAAAGAAATATACTGAAATTTAATACCTTGAAATTTTATTTGTAAATAACAATTCAAGAAATATCTCAAAATACTGAAGAGAAAAAAAACTGCTGAAAGAAACTAGGTTAAAGGACACAGATAAACAATAAAATAAAATTAAAAGGGCATCAAATGCATTACACTACAATTAGCATGCCAGTTTTGTTTTTTGTTGTGGGTGGGGGATGTTAGTAGCCTTGCATGAATTTTATGCCACTGTTAATGTATTATAATAATTCCTTTTTGTTGTAATATATTATTTTGTTTTTACTTGAACATTTATAACTTTTGTTGATGATAAAATCCACATAAAAAGAAATAAATTTGCAGCCATTGTTAATCAACTGTAGGATGTAGACCTCACAAAGCCATGTTGTGGAAATGGACCATAATCTGCCACGCTGCTCCAATGCAGGTTGGGGGGGGGGGGGGATTGACCAATTTAATAGTCAATGGCTTGAACCTTGACCTACTCAAAAAAGCGTGTGCTATTACACTCCCTTCATGAACTCTACAGAGGCCTAAACATCCATATATACGTATTGAAAATAAATATTTGTAAAATGTTAGTCTTTACAATCTGGTACCCCTACCGATTGAACGTTGCTAGTAGCAATTATCGACATGTCTAGCCTCCTTACTGCTGTTTTAAAATCGGGAACTCGATTTCCGATTTTAAAATAGCAGCAAGGGGAGGGGGGAATAAAAACCCTACCTAAGACTAACCATAACAGGCTAGGCATGTAAATCACTGCTACCATCAACCAGCTTGTAAATATTAACCCAAAAACCAATATTTGTCTCCAAACTTCTTTACTAACCTCGAAATAGCAGATCTTTTCATTTGCTGTCGCAATGATCCATGAGTAAGAAGATCTCTACCAGGATCCAAATACCACAGAGTAGTAACGAAGTATTGGCTCCCAAAACCTCAGAATTTCTAGCGCATGTGATCCACCCGATTCACTTCAAGTATTACAAAAATTTGCTAATCCAGAGATTGCGTGTCGCTTATTCTCCACCACAGAGTCAGAGTAGTAACATACATGTATCTTACTTCTCTGTGTCCTCCACACATGCTCTTGCATGTCTGTATGGCATGTTATAGCGTGGTTGGTTTACAATACATGCTATGAAATGGGTGAATGGTGACTAGCAGCTAAGTCTGGCTTTCTACACCAAATTTCACAGTGTTAAAATGGATTGTTTGAGTAATTCTTCCTTGAATTTATTCAAGGAAGAATTACTCATTTTCACAACCAAATGGAAGTTTGTTCCAAAAATCACCTATATGCTGACTGAAGGCGAAGTTCCACATATCTATCTTGCAACCCCAGGGTCCTGAGCTGGATATCATCATTCTTCTCTTTCTTGGTGATTCCTCTCTCTCTCTCTCAGGGTAACACGGGATTTTTTTTTTTTTTTTTTTGGCTGGTGCAGCATAAGCCTCGGGCTTCCTTACATATGGAATAATAATAATAAAAAAAACCACAGAGTTGTTACTCTGTGCTTGCAACAATCCTTCTTCAATTCGAATTTATATCCCCTCGTATGAAGTCTGAGCAAGAGAAAGGATGGCATCTGCATTAGCTTACTCAATCCATTCACACCTTTAAACACCTCAATCAGATCTCGTCGCAGGTGACTAGTTTCCAGAAGCTGCATTTTGTAGAACTTCCTCTCATGGCAAAAGTACCCTTTTCTTCGCCTCACTATTGCCCTCGTGGGTACCACAGTTGTTAAGATCTCCGCACACTGGGTGGAAAAGACTTAAGTTCGAGTCTTGTTGGTGACGAGACGGAGGAATTTTTATGGGCCTTTTTCACAACGTGGCTGAGTTAGACGGTCACAGGCGAAGGCAACGTGGTTTTTTATCCCGAAAACTTTGGTTTTTCGTCTAGAAAACGGAAAATCGACCTCAGAACACATGCAATTTACAGAGCAATTGGCTTTAGTCGCTGATGCTCAGAAAACTCACTAATATTATTATTAGCTTCACTATTCTTGTTGCTATTCTCTGCGCCTGTTCCAAAAGATCCACATCTTTCCTAAAATGAGATCTATATGATCTATATGCAATATTCAAAATGTAGCCTGACCGTTGCATTATTATTATTATTATTATTAAAGCTGCTCTTACATTATTTCTCCCTGATTGTGGGTTTCACCTCGTGACAGGTATTGCTATCAAGTACACAGGGTAGTTGTTGTTATGTCTGATGTTACTGTTGGTCGAGGAACTCTCTGACAATCCTACAGGTGTTCATGATTGCGACTTTCTGGAGTTCCTTGTAGGTGTTCGCTGGGAGACCGATTGCTGCTAGGCTGTTATGTTGGGTGTTTGGCACCATACCTGTAGTTGACATGATTATCGGGATGGTCGTTACTTGTTGCATACGCCACATCTGTTTGATCTCCTGTCTTAGGTTCGTGTACTTCTTGATTTTTTCCCATGGGTTTCTGCAGGTTGCCAGTGTTGGGTACCGCTATGTCAATCAGATAGGTAGCCTTTTCCTTCTTCTCAACAAGGGTTATGTCCGGTCTGTTGTGCGAGATTGTCCGATCCGTTATTATGGCGCGGTCCCAGTACAGCTTGTTGGTTGAGGTCTCTAGTACTGCATGGGGTTCGTGCTTCTTGAACGGTACACTTTCTTCGAACAACTGGTATTTCCTTGCTAGCTTCTGATGTATTATTAGTATTAGCATTAGTAGAGGCATATGATGCAAGAAAGCAAGCTTATGCAGCATCAGCCAAAAAAAAAAAAAAAAAAAACCACTTCCATTTCACCCCTCCGTTCGTTCGAAATACCTGTCCAGCTGAGCCTTAAATATATTTAGGCTGGCAACTTTCACAACAAGGGATGGCAGTCTGTTCCATCAACTAAATACCCCCTGGCTAAAGGCAGACTTCAGCACATCTATCCTACATCTGTGTTATCTCAATCTGAATTTATGCCCTCTCAGGGAAAAATTATGGCCGACATTTAGTGTACCACGTGTTCAGGTGACTATTCTGAGCAAGAGGAAGAATCCCATCGGCATTGAGCATGCTCAATCCATTCTAGGCTTTATACACCTCTATCAGACGACCTCGTCGGTGTCTAGTCTCCAGACACTAATTTGCAAAACTTAAGCCTTTCGTTGCAAGTGCAACCCTTTGTTCCATTCACCAATCTTGTTGTCCTTCTCTGTACTCATTCCAGCAGTTCTACATCCTTCTTGAAATGAGGCCTCCAGACCTGTATACAGTACTCAAGGTGTGGCCTGACCATTGATTTATACAAGGGAATAATCACCTCCTTATCCCTGCTAGAAAAATTCCTGTATATCATCGACAAGACACCATGAGCTACTCTTGCAGCCCGTCTGCACTGCTCAGAGAACTTCATATCTGCCTGCACAATTACCCCCAGGTCCTTTTCATTCTCTACCACTGTCAGTGTAGTACCACAGAGTTGATACGTCGCTCTGCCTACCTGGTCGAGTCTATGAGTGTACTCAGTCTGGGTGATCATCTTGCATCCCGCGGTGATGTGTTGGATCGTTTCTGAGGCCAGGTGGCATCGTGACATGTGTCATCTAACACTCCGAACTCCTTGGCGATGTATTTTCTATAGTTCCTGGTAATAAAATAAATAAAATAAAATAATAATATAGTTGCTGCTGTTGATTACCTGGCCTTGGATGGCGAGCATGAATCTTTTAGTCTCGGGGAAGAGCGTCCCGCTAGTGAGCAATGCCTTCGAAGCAATTTGATCTATATGACTCTGATGGAGATTATTATAGTGTCTGCCATGGAGTGTCTTCTCTGATCATCTTTCTAGCTTCGTTTGTATCTCTTGGTTGGGGGCCTCCTCGCTTAGGTTGCGTGGGCATACCGCTTGTCTATCTTCCTTATGGAATGGTGGAGTGTTTCTGTGTTGTTCTCGAAGTAATCCTTCAGGTTAACTATTGCTGTATGCTGTGTTTCTATCAGGTCTATCAGGCCCCTTCCTCGCTCTTTCCGAGGTATTGTTATTCTCTCCAATGCTGACTTCGGGTGGTGTTGGCGACTCTTAGTCATCATTGTCCTTGTCTTTCGCATGATATCTTCTAGCTCGGTGTTAGTCCAATCTATAACCCCGAATGTGTATGTTAATACTGGAGCTGCATAGGTGTTTATGGCTTTAACTGTGTTCCTTCCGTTCAATTTTGCTTTCAGCAGGCTTCTGAGTCTCTGATGATATTTTTCGGCCAGGCATTTCTTGATTTACTTGTGTTCTAACTGTTCAGCCTGAATCATCTCTAGGTATTTGTAGGTCTCTCCTTCTGTCATAGCTTTGATCTCTTTACCAGTCAGCAGCTGGTAGTTTCGGCCAACTAATTTCCCTCGTGCAGTGTGTGAGTCTTGCATTTTTCTAGACCAAATTCCATCCTGATGTCCTTGCTGGATACATCGGTGATCCGGAGTAGTTGCTGGAGTTGCTTTTCGGTTGCCGAGTAGAGCTTGATGTCATCCCTGTACATCAGGTGGATGAGGGTGTATAGGTTCTTTCTTCCTTCTTTGAGGTTATATCCATACTTGCTGCCGTTGAACATGGTGGATAGCGGGTTGAGTGCTAGACAGAACCATAGTGGGCTCAGAGCATCTCCCTGAAAGATTCCTCTTCTAATGGGGATTGGCCTGGTTGTGGTGTTCTCGCCCTTAATGGTGGTACTACATTTCGCTATTGTTGCTCCTAGGAAGTATGTCACTATCGGATTGACCTTGTAGATCTTCAGGGTCTCTATTAGCCAGCTATGAGGTAAGGAGTTGAAGGCCTTGTGGTAATCGATGTAGGCCGTGTATATCACTTCTTGAAGACTTGCTTCATAACTGTGGCATCTATGGTTAATTGCTCCTTACATCCTTTGCTCCTCCGCTTGCATCCTTTCTGCTGTTCAGACATTATGTTCTGACTCTCTAAGTAGTCTGATATCTTCTTAGTTAAGCAGATGGTCAGGATCTTGTACATCGTTGGGAGGCATATAATTGGCCTGTATTTCGCCGGGTTTCTTGTATCTTCATCTTTAGGCTTCAGATATGTGACTCCCTCAGTGAGAAACTTTGGGATTGTTTCCGGTTGCCTTATCATGCAAGTGAACTGCTCTGCTAGGTGCTTGTGTGTGCAGGTGAGTTTCTTGTACCAGTAGTTGTGGATGTTATTATTATTATTGTTCTTGCTCTCTTATAGTATTTCTCCCTGATTGGGGGTTCCACCTCGTGACCGGTATTCCTACCAAGTACACAGGATGGTTGTTGTTATGTTATAATAATAATTATAATAATTATTATTATTATTAGCTATATGATGCAAAGAAGCCTGAAGCTTTCGCTGCACCTGTCAAAAAAAAAATTCTAAAATAAAATAAAAATTCATGAGTTACCCAAAGAGAGAGAGAGAGAGAGAGAGAGAGAGAGAGAGAGAGAGAGAGAGAGAGGGAGAGAGAGAGAGCGAGAAGTAAATCACCAAGAAAGAGAAGAATGACAATATCCAGCTCAGAACCCAGGGTGTGCCAAGATCACAATCACCAGATATGATCCCTTGGGGTGTTTGTACAGTACAATGGGATAATCACCACCTGATACCTGCTGGCAAAATTCCTATCCTGCTTTGGGTATCTGAAAAAAGCCTAAGAGATTTACTAAGATCCCGTCAGCACTACTCAGAGTTTGTTATTATTAATACCCATATGGTGCAAGGAAACGTGAAGCTTATCTAGCACCTACCAAAACGTTGCCGGAATAAGATGTTTTTTTAGGAGCATCAGCGACTAAAGCCATATCGCTCCGTGTATGCTCTCTGTAAATTGCGTGTTCTGAGGTCGATTTTTTGTCTGCACTGCTCAGAGAACTTCATATCTGCCTGCACAATTACCCCCAGGTCCTTTTCATTCTCTACCACTGTCAGTGTAGTACCACAGAGTTGATACGTCGCTCTGCCTACCTGGTCGAGTCTATGAGTGTACTCAGTCTGGGTGATCATCTTGCATCCCGCGGTGATGTGTTGGATCGTTTCTGAGGCCAGGTGGCATCGTGACATGTGTCATCTAACACTCCGAACTCCTTGGCGATGTATTTTCTATAGTTCCTGGTAATAAAATAAATAAAATAAAATAATAATATAGTTGCTGCTGTTGATTACCTGGCCTTGGATGGCGAGCATGAATCTTTTAGTCTCGGGGAAGAGCGTCCCGCTAGTGAGCAATGCCTTCGAAGCAATTTGATCTATATGACTCTGATGGAGATTATTATAGTGTCTGCCATGGAGTGTCTTCTCTGATCATCTTTCTAGCTTCGTTTGTATCTCTTGGTTGGGGGCCTCCTCGCTTAGGTTGCGTGGGCATACCGCTTGTCTATCTTCCTTATGGAATGGTGGAGTGTTTCTGTGTTGTTCTCGAAGTAATCCTTCAGGTTAACTATTGCTGTATGCTGTGTTTCTATCAGGTCTATCAGGCCCCTTCCTCGCTCTTTCCGAGGTATTGTTATTCTCTCCAATGCTGACTTCGGGTGGTGTTGGCGACTCTTAGTCATCATTGTCCTTGTCTTTCGCATGATATCTTCTAGCTCGGTGTTAGTCCAATCTATAACCCCGAATGTGTATGTTAATACTGGAGCTGCATAGGTGTTTATGGCTTTAACTGTGTTCCTTCCGTTCAATTTTGCTTTCAGCAGGCTTCTGAGTCTCTGATGATATTTTTCGGCCAGGCATTTCTTGATTTACTTGTGTTCTAACTGTTCAGCCTGAATCATCCCTAGGTATTTGTAGGTCTCTCCTTCTGTCATAGCTTTGATCTCTTTACCAGTCAGCAGCTGGTAGTTTCGGCCAACTAATTTCCCTCGTGCAGTGTGTGAGTCTTGCATTTTTCTAGACCAAATTCCATCCTGATGTCCTTGCTGGATACATCGGTGATCCGGAGTAGTTGCTGGAGTTGCTTTTCGGTTGCCGAGTAGAGCTTGATGTCATCCCTGTACATCAGGTGGATGAGGGTGTATAGGTTCTTTCTTCCTTCTTTGAGGTTATATCCATACTTGCTGCCGTTGAACATGGTGGATAGCGGGTTGAGTGCTAGACAGAACCATAGTGGGCTCAGAGCATCTCCCTGAAAGATTCCTCTTCTAATGGGGATTGGCCTGGTTGTGGTGTTCTCGCCCTTAATGGTGGTACTACATTTCGCTATTGTTGCTCCTAGGAAGTATGTCACTATCGGATTGACCTTGTAGATCTTCAGGGTCTCTATTAGCCAGCTATGAGGTAAGGAGTTGAAGGCCTTGTGGTAATCGATGTAGGCCGTGTATATCACTTCTTGAAGACTTGCTTCATAACTGTGGCATCTATGGTTAATTGCTCCTTACATCCTTTGCTCCTCCGCTTGCATCCTTTCTGCTGTTCAGACATTATGTTCTGACTCTCTAAGTAGTCTGATATCTTCTTAGTTAAGCAGATGGTCAGGATCTTGTACATCGTTGGGAGGCATATAATTGGCCTGTATTTCGCCGGGTTTCTTGTATCTTCATCTTTAGGCTTCAGATATGTGACTCCCTCAGTGAGAAACTTTGGGATTGTTTCCGGTTGCCTTATCATGCAAGTGAACTGCTCTGCTAGGTGCTTGTGTGTGCAGGTGAGTTTCTTGTACCAGTAGTTGTGGATGTTATTATTATTATTGTTCTTGCTCTCTTATAGTATTTCTCCCTGATTGGGGGTTCCACCTCGTGACCGGTATTCCTACCAAGTACACAGGATGGTTGTTGTTATGTTATAATAATAATTATAATAATTATTATTATTATTAGCTATATGATGCAAAGAAGCCTGAAGCTTTCGCTGCACCTGTCAAAAAAAAAATTCTAAAATAAAATAAAAATTCATGAGTTACCCAAAGAGAGAGAGAGAGAGAGAGAGAGAGAGAGAGAGAGAGAGAGAGAGAGAGAGAGAGAGGGAGGGAGAGAGAGAGAGCGAGAAGTAAATCACCAAGAAAGAGAAGAATGACAATATCCAGCTCAGAACCCAGGGTGTGCCAAGATCACAATCACCAGATATGATCCCTTGGGGTGTTTGTACAGTACAATGGGATAATCACCACCTGATACCTGCTGGCAAAATTCCTATCCTGCTTTGGGTATCTGAAAAAAGCCTAAGAGATTTACTAAGATCCCGTCAGCACTACTCAGAGTTTGTTATTATTAATACCCATATGGTGCAAGGAAACGTGAAGCTTATCTAGCACCTACCAAAACGTTGCCGGAATAAGATGTTTTTTTAGGAGCATCAGCGACTAAAGCCATATCGCTCCGTGTATGCTCTCTGTAAATTGCGTGTTCTGAGGTCGATTTTTTGTTTGCTGGTCGAAAAACCCGAGTTTCCGGCAGAAAAAAACCTACCCACGCCTGAGACTGACAAACTCAGCCACGTTGTGAAAAAGGCCCATAAAAGTTCATTCGGTCTTCGACGGGCCTTAAACTCAGGTCTTTTCCACCCAGTGTGAGGAGGGTGGAAATCTACCAACTGTACTACCCAAGAGACCATTGTTCAAAGGAATTCATATCTAACTGCACAATCATCTCCAGGTACAGTTACACTGAGTGGACAGAAATCATGGGTTACCTACGTAGTAACGGGTAGGCCCACCTTTCGCCGGGATAAGGGCAATCACATGGCGAGGCATTGAGTCCACTAGTTCATAAAAGCGTTCCACAGGTATTTCCATCCATGCTTGCTGCGCCGCTGTCCAAAACTCTGTCGCCTTCCTGGGTGGAGAATTCCAAGTTCGAACGGAAATTTCCACAGCATCCCAAAGATGCTCCACAGGGTTCATATCCATGAATGGGGAGGCCATTCCATGGTGGAGAAATCTTCAGAATGCTTTTCGAGCCATGTTCTCGTCACCACGACTCTGTGTCGACTGCACTGTCCCGCTGAAGAGGCCATTGCCCTGTGGGAGTACGATGACCATGAAGGGATGCAAATGGTCTGTAAGAATGGAAACGTAACCTGGACCGTTCAGAGATGCGTCTAGACCTATCAGAGGTCCCAACATGTGCCTGAACAGGCCCCAGACCATTACCGACCGTCCACCTGCCTGACAGGTCCTTGTTGACATGACGGGTGCATAGTTTCGTGCGGTTTCTGCCAGATACGCACCCTCCAGTCCGCTCGAAATAACTAGAAACGGACTCATCGGACCAGGAGACCCGTCTCCAATCATCCAAGGTACAATGCCGATGTTCCACTTGAAGCATAGAGTCCTGTCGTGGTTACAATGGGACACTTGAACATCGGCGGCTCCCATAATCTATTGCGGCTAATGATCGCCTGATGGTCTTGGTAGAGACGTTTTTGGCACCTCCATCGTTCAAGTCGGTGGTGATTTGTCCCACTATCACTCTCCGTTTGGCTGAAACAATGCAAGACAGACCTCGACGGCCACCTTTCCTCGCCGACAGTACTGTCCATGATGAGCTATTATTCTGAAAATGTCGTATTACCAGGGGTGTAGCTACCGTATAGCAAAAATAGGCAAAGCCTAGGGACCCAACTTCATCATGGCCCATAAACAGATGCAAGTAGGGGTCGCCCCTACTGTGCTAGGGCCTATAGACAGACGCAACATGTAATGATATTTTTCTCATTGAGGTCTTCAACAATGTGATACCTCTAGATTCTAGAATAAGGAAGGAATTCTTCTTATATCTTATCGCCAAAATATAACAAACCCAGGCGGCGCCAGTCTTTATTTTGCTTTTACAAATGCAACTTTGTATAGTGATCAGACACCCGTTCGATTACTGTATGCGTATGCGACATATCGTATGGTGTTCGAGATTCCCCAACTTGACAGGAGGGATACGCCCCATGTATATGAACATTTAGCCATAAACGGTGGTCAAAAGTTGTTAGTTGATTAATTTCAATTCAGTTCATTATCAAAACAGCAAATTACATAAAAATGTATTTGTTTATTATTGCTATTTGTATTGAAAATGTAAAGTTCAAAATTATATCGAGGCACGTGCTATACATGAAATGTGGCAAAACAACGCAACGATTGATAAAGATCTTGAGGAACAAGTAAGATACAGATGCTCATTTTGGAAAATGGTACTAGAACGGTTATTTCGGATAACGCTTAATGAATATCCTTCCCATCATTGGGAAGGATTTTCGGAAGATTACAAAGGCAATTTTTTTTATCGCAAGTCCATTCATTTTCCTACTATGATGAGGTAATTAAACAAATCTGGTGAATATGGGCTTGGCACACCCAGGGTCCTTAGCTGAATATCATCTTTCTTCTCTTTCTTGGTGATTCCTCTCTCTCTGTCTCGGGGTAACACGGGAATTTTTTTTTTTTTTTTTTTTTTGGCTGGTGCAGTATAAGCCTCAGGCTTCCTTGCACCATATAGCTAATAATAATAATAATTAATAATAAGCCATCTGGTTCAGTAACTTATTTAATCCCCACTAACCAAAATGAATTAATACACTGGTGTACAAAATTTAAAGACCAGTTAGGTTTTCACCTGTAGCTTCTCATAGGAGTGGCCTTGATATGGGAAAAGCATACCAAAGGGACCTCGTGAGGTACAGAAATGATGAAGGAAACAACACCAACACAACAACAACAACAACAAAAAAAAAAAACGGTACAGAGGGACTTTATTGAAAAATGGCAACATAGCACTGGCTGCCATGATACAGTTGCATCACTGCCAAAGATGGAACAAAGGGAAGAGGTGGCCCTCAGTAGGAGATATGGCCACTCCTAAAGTCGATGCAGGCTTTGCACCGCTTGTCCATACTTAGAATAATGATAATGTTGTTGATAAGTTCTTGCGGGAACATCGTCCATTCCTTTGTCAGCGCCATCTTCAGCTGGTGAACATTTTCTGGTGGGTGTGGACGTACTGCTAGGCGTCCCCCAAGTGTTCGATGGGATTTAGATCGGGGAAACGGCCAAGTCAATCCATACATGGGCCTCCGTAGCCAGGTGGGATGGAACAGCACAGCGTAGCACACGCTTCTTGATTAGACTGGGGTTCGAGCGCGTCACCACCAATTACGGAAAGGTCAGGGAATGACCACCGCATATTCTCGGAGCAATATGGCCTTAGTTGCTAATGCTCCTAAAAAAAAATCCATACAAACAATGTCCTCACTTTACAAGAGCATATCAAAGCTGCAGTGCGATGGGGTGTGGTGTTATCATCCATAAACACGAACTTGGGACTAATGGCACCTCGGAACAGACGCACATGGGGAAGGATTATCTCAGTACAGTAGCGTGCACTTGTTACAGTACCGCCTTCCAGTATCTAGAGTTTTGTGCATCCATCCAAGATAACGCCTTCCCAGACAAGAACATCTCGACCGCCATATCGATCCCTTTCAGTGATGTTTGCATGGTGATACCGTGTGCAAACCTCTCGCCACATTAGCTGACGTCCAGAATCGCTGCAGAGATTGAATCTACTTTCATCATTAAAGAGTACCTTAAATAAATATTTTGTTGTTGTAACCTTTAGAAATAGTGTTGGTCCTTAAGTTTTGCACATCAGTATTCAATGTTTGGGTACCAAATTAACAAAAGAAATTAACACTCAAAATTAATTCAGCACCATTCTATTCTCTAATTTTAGATACTACTCAAGATTTCACAAAAAAAGATCAATTAAGTATTATTGTACGCCATGTTCACATAATTCGCGACGAAATCAAAAAATCGAAAGATTTTTAAATTTGTGAAATGTTTTTAGGCTTCTATGACATGAATGATCATTCGGCAGAAATGATGATGGATAATATAATGAAAATATTACACAAACTAAATATTCCGATTGAAAAATGGTGTGGTCAGGGATATGATGGGGCTAATGCCATAAGTGGGGTTTATAATGGCGTGCAGTTACGCATTAAAAGGATCCAATTAAATGCAGAGTACATTCATTGTGCAAGTCACAATTTAAATTTAGTTATCAGTGATAGTTGTAATAACGTTCGATCATTTTTCGACATTCTTAAAAATTTGTATAATTTTTTTTGGGAATAGTACAAAAAGATGGGATCTTCTTTCTAAATTTACTGGGGAATTTGAAGTTACATTAAAAAAAAACTCAACCCTACTGGCTGGTCTGGTAGATGGCAGCCAATAACAGCTGTGAAAGTTCTTTTTGCAGATATTATAAAAGCTTTGACAGAAATTATTCTTAAATCAACTAAAAAACAGACCGAGACGAAGCGCTTAGGACAATGAAGCAAATGATGACATTTGATTTTATTTTCATTTGTATTATTTTGAATAAAGTGATGTGCAAAATTGTGCTTCAAAAACTCTACAGAAGCATGATATAGACCTTGATGAATGTACTTCTGTATTGGATCGAGTCAATAAAAACTTACAAAACATTCGAAATTCATACGAACAAATTAAATACGAATGTGATCAAATTTCCAAGGAGTTCGGGACAGATCCCAAATTTGAAGACAAACATCGACTTAGAAATAAAAGAGAGTACGATGAATTAGCTTCAGATTTTTCGAGATCAGTTTTCTAGAGATTCTAGAGATACGTTTTTTTTTAAAAATCAATGTTTTTTTACTATGTTTTAGACAAAATTATAATACAAATTAAAAATCGTTTCAAAGTATGAAGTTGGTAAAATATTATTTCTTAATGATAATTCGGCAGAAATGATGTTGGATAATATAATGAAAATATTACACAAACTAAATATTCCGATTGAAAAATGGTTTGGTCAGGGATATGATGAGGCTAATGCCATAAGTGGAGTTTATAATGGTGTGCAGTTACGCATTAAAAGGATCCAAAAAAATAATATGTCAAATTTATTAAGGGAGTGTGAAAATCGCATAAAAAGTATTCATCTGTACTCTCTCCCCAACTACCGATTCAGTATTGTAATTTAATCACGACTATTCTTTCAAAGTCGGTTATACTTTTTTTTATATTATATTAGACTTTTTTTATTTTATACCTAATTAAAATTTATATTAATAAAAATAAGGGCCCCAACATTATTTTTTGCTATAAGGGCCCCAACATTATTTTTTGCTATAAGGGCCCAAAAATCTTAGCTACGCCCCTGCGTATATTTCCTAATTCTTCCCGTATATACAACCTAATATTTCCTGTATCTGCAAATTCTTAGTGCGTGAAGAGTCACTGCTAATAATCAAAGTATTGCTTTTTGTTGTTATCTCGCTAACATTCTCTAAGCAGTCACACGTTAAATTCAGAAAATTCTTGATTATGCAAGTAGCCAAACACAAGTACTGTTCATATCTAGATGGTTTAAAACCTTTATTTTAAGACGTTCTGATTTAGTTGCTCATTTTATTTGTCGCTGTATTGATGTTTATATTACCGTAGCCATTTGGCCTGAAACATTTTATGCCTCATTTTAGGAAGGGTGTAGTTTGTAGAGCTGCTGGAATAAAGAGAGGGCACAAAGAGGTAGTCTTACCAAGAATGCCTTCAGTTCTGCAAATTGCAGCGACTGGAGACAACGAATCTGCAAGGTGAACTGATTGATATATTTAAAGCTTTGAATGGATTGAACAAGCTCAATGCCGATGGGACACTTCCTAGTCGTAGGGATATACTCAAAAATATTGGTAAAAACGTATAGGGGAGGTAGGTGAGATCTAAAGGAATGTGAATTTCATAGGAACCCATAATCAGAAACGTCACCGTAAGCCAGTAGACTGCGCTGTTCATCAATTCGCGAGAGGGAAAATTTCTGGTTTACTCATTCAAGCAGTAGACGCCGCACGTAGGGCATGCATCGATATACGAACTGTGAGCTAGCAGACATGAAACTAGTGTATGGATTAGCAGAGGGCAATGGACGAGCCGCTCAACGAATTTATGGAGAACGCTTCCAGGACAGACATGTACTGGATCACCGTTTGTTTGCGCATGTGCATCAAAATTTGTGCGATTATGGGTCATTTAGAGATAACAGGGGTAGTGTGGGCAGACCATGTTCGACGCAAACTCCCGCCATGGAAGAAAGTGTGTTGAATGCCGTCCAGAATAATCCTACTACCAGCACACATGTCGTTGCCTCTGCCTTAGGAGTGTCTTGTTGCAGTGTACAGCGTGTCTGGCACCACGATTCCTTACACCCCTTTCATCTCCAGAGAGTTCAGTTACTGCTCCCCAAGATCATCCTGCACATGTGGGCTTTGCGCAGTGGTTTCTCCCAGAAAGTGTTCAAGACTTGAATTTTCCAGCCTATGTTTTGGTCACGGATGAGGCTTATTCAATCAGCACACTGCTCATGTATGGGCTCACGACAACTCACACGGTGTGCACCCCCCATGCGGCACAACATCGCTTCGCAAAAAAATGTGTGGGCAGGTATGGTCGGTGACGCCTTAGTCGGCCCATACCTGTTACCATCCCGCATGAACTCCGCTAAATATCGGTCTTTCTTGAACAAGTTCTACCAGGGTTACTTGACGATGTTCCAGCAAATGTGAGACGGCAACATTTGGTTTCAACTTGACCGGGCGGCTGCCCATTATGGAAGGTGTGTTCGTGACCATTTGAACAGGCGTTGTGGGCGTCGATGTTTTGGCTGTGGTGGACCCGTTGCCTTGCCCCCACGCTCACCTGATTTATCGAGCCTTGATTTCTTTCTGTGGGCGCCCTCAAATCTATCGTGTATGAATCGCCTGTGGAGACGGAAAGGGATCTCGTAGCGAGACTCGTCTGCGCTGCTGCTACTGTCAAAGAAACTCCAGGTGAGTTCGACCGTGTCTGCCAATCCATGCTGCGTCGGTGTCACGCATACATCGCGTCTCATGGTGGAACTTTCTAGCATCTGTTGTAACATCATGAAATGCATCCATCTCATACTCCATTGTTAATATTATGTCAAATAAATGTTTGCCACTAATTACTGTCTTGTGTCATTTCTGCTTCTTGTGCCTCTGCTACTACTTTCCCGTGACGTTTCCGGTTATGGGTTCCTATGTGATTCACATTCCTTTAGATGTTACCTACATCCCCTAATCGTTTTTACCAATATTTTTGAGACACCCTGTATAAACCTGCTTCAATGAGAGGGAGATAAGTCCTCTATTCCATTTAATGTTTGTATAAGGGAGATAAGCCCTCTTATAATGTTTGTATAAGGCAAATGCCGATAAAATAGTATGGTATTGGTTTTCTTTGGTCATCGATTTACTTGGGACATGTATTATTATTATTACTACAATTAGTTAGTTGCTTCATTCATTGTCCTTGCAATGTTTGAAATTGCAACACTTGCAAAAGCTTCCCTCACTCCGTATGTGCACTTTCTGCCATCTTATTAGCTCTCTTTACTATGCAAAAAGCCTCAGCTCTATACAGGAAATGAGTTCCGGTGGTATCAGATCATAAAAATTAGACTTACATGATTGCACATTATTTACACCCCATAGTCGCTGTACCTTTTGAAAAGTAAATGTCAAGATCCGTTGCCCACGGGACTAGCACAGCAGAATCAGTCTTCCCCATGCCGGATGGAAAAGGTCTGAGTTCAAATATCTCGTCGAAGTACACATTTTCCACAATGTGGCTGAGTGACTACGATCTCAGGACAGGGTAGCACAGTTTTTATTCTCGCAACTCTGCTTTTCGCCAGGCAAACAGAAAATCGACCACACAACGCATGCAATTTATAATCTACATAATGAGAAAATGAGGTCTTGGTCGCTCATGCGACTAAAACTGAACAGCAACCCAAGATCCATTAAATAATTACTAAGCTCAATCTTCTGAAGCACATCGGCTTCAGCCAGATGATGTCAGTGGCACGGTAGAATAAAACAGAAAAAATTAACTGTAAATGGATTGCATATGTGACCTAAGCCCTTTTTCGGGTCCGGAGGCAAAGAACATGTTCGGGCCCCTACTTAATTAATGATAATTGCAAAAACAGGAAACAGCCAAAAAAGTCGGCCCACCAAAGGGCCTGGGACCGGAGGCAATTGCCTAGGCTGCCTAATGGTAGCTACGCCACTAAGCAGAAGAGAAAGTTAAGTAAGTTGCTATAAAGAAAGTCTATCGACACACTCTCATTACTGAATTCTACCGTACTCCGTTTGCTTTGGCATTGTTTGCGAATGTAAGTGTTTCACTTCCTATAACAAACTTTGTAGAAAATAATGTGTATTATTTAAGCTAAATTCACATCAAAATTAACTTAGGAATATTCAGAAGGAAGCATTAGCATGAGTGTTGGCATGTGATTCAAGAAAACAAGCTTAAAGAGCATTAGCCAAAAAACAAAAACACTTCCAATTTCATCTATCCATTCCCTCAACAGTTTGCATAGTTCTTTGAATTTATTTAAGATACCAACTTCTACAAGAACAAGTGCAAGTTTGTTCTAGCAGTCAATCACTCGCTGACTAAATGCAAATGAATTTACGGCCCTTCATGTGCTTAACATCATGAGGAAGAATTCCATCATTATTCAGCTTACTCAAGCCATCAAAAGCCTTAAACAACTCAATAAGATGATCACGCAGCTGCCTAGTCTCCAAACTGTGCAATTTGCAACGCAGAAGGTAAGAGTACACATTTCTTCCACTCAGCAATATCATTGCTCTTCTCTGTACTTGTTCCAGCAGCTCTACATCCTTCCTAAAATGAGGACTTCGAACCAGTATGCAGTACTCTAGATGTGTCCTGACCATTTACTCATAGAACAGAATAAATCAACGAATAGAACCCTGGGAAGCTGCATTAAAAACATTAGTCCACGAAGAACAGTGTCCATTGATTACCACGCTCTATCTTCTCCCACTTAATCATTTCTTTATCCATTGCAGCAACTTGCCCTAAATGCCAATTTGCACAGCAGCCTTTTATGTACAACAGTATCAAAAGCTTTCTAAATCAAAGTATTTGATATCAAAATTATTTTTCCACATCGTTTCTTTGTGATTATATCATAGAATCCAATCAAATTGGTCACACCAGATTTTCTCTTAACAAACCATGCTGTCTGAAGTAAGTGCAGTCTTGGTTAGATGATGCTGCACTACTTTTTTTTTAACGAGTGACCATTCTTTTCCGTGGAACAGAAATTACACTAATAGGTCAGTAATTACTCGTGTAACTCAGATTCCGCTTTGTGAAATGAGCATACATTCGCACATCTTCAGCCAGCAGTTACCTCCCCTCAATCCAAGGATGCTCTCATAATTATGGCTAAGAGTTTGCTTACTTCCTCGGCTGCCTCCCTTAATATTATCGAATAAGCCCAGCCAACCCCAAGTGCCTCTTATATTAAACTTCAACAATTTTTCCTTCGCTCGGTTCTCAGTTTATATCAAAATCATTTTGCTCCCAGTTAGAGTTTATTATTATTATTATTAGCCATATGGTGCAAGGAAGCCCGAGGCTTATACTGCACTGGCCAAAAACAAATTTCCCTGTTACCCTGAGAAAGAGAGCGAGAGAGAAGTAGAAAGGAATCATCAAGAAAGAGAAGAATGATGATATCCAGCTCAGGACCCCGGGATTGCCAAGCCCATACTCACCAGATATTATCGGTTTTCTTCCAAGTGTGGGTCCAAGCATAAACTCAATGACAACTACTCATATCTCCTTATTCTCAGTCCTGCTCTTTATCTCCCCATATCCGCCATCCCTGAATTTTAGGTGGGTCGGAAAACTTATAGATTAACAGTAGCCGCTGGCATAGGTGAAAGTGATTCTTGCACTGCTTCTATTGGAATGAGCAGAAGCCTGGAAAACAAGATGCAGGGGATTTCAGAGACTGCTGGGAGTTAATGCGGTACAAGTAAACACATGGGTTGTGTTAGCGTAGCTAAGAATAGGAACAGATGCATATATACTTGCGTGTACACCAATGCTAGGAGTATAGTTAATATATTTGATGAGCTTGAAGTGCTAGTCAAGACATCAAAGGCAGATATTGTTGGGATATCAGAGACGTGGTGTCACACAGATAAAAGCAGTGCAGAATTGGATTTGAGGAGTACAATGTCTACAGAAAGTTTAGAAGGGTAGAAAGGGAGGAGGGGTTATGCTGTTAGATAAGAAACAAAATCTGATGAAGTGCATCCAGTTGACACGGGTGGACAGTGCAATGTTAAGTCAGTTTGGTTTGACATAAACACTGAGAAAGGGAAAAAGCCTCTGTCGTCGACTTCCCTGCAGAATTCCTCATTTGAATGTAGATGCAAAATATTCGTTCACTTTGTTAGCTAACTCAGCAGGATCAAAAGTAGGACCATCGGTATCAAGTGGACCAATCTGATTCATCCCCTTCCTTCTAGAGTTTATATAAATAAAGAAGTCTTTGCCATTTTTATTTTTGCACCCTTTGACGTAATCTGCCTTCGCTTGTCTGACCTTTTGTGACTTGATTACAGACTAATTTATATGATCTACAATAGGGATGAATGTTGTCTGATAATTCATGTGCAACCCATGCACATTTCTTCTCTGCCACAAGTCTCATTAGTTCATGCGACATCCCTCTAGGCCTAAACCTTAAACAGTATTTCTAAGTTATTATTATTAGCCATATAGTGCAAGGAAGCCTGAGGCTTATGCTGCACCAGCCAAAAAAAAAAAAAAAAAATTTTCTGAATTACCCTGAGAGAGAGAAAGTCAGAAGTAGAAGGGAATCACCAAGAAAGAGAAGAACGATATCCAGCTCAGGACCCTAGGTGTGCCAAGCCCGTTCTCACCAGGTGAGAGCCCCTCGGATTTTATGTAAAGCTTAGTGCCTTCCAGGATTAATTCCTTGAATTTTTCCCATTATAAATTGGCTGATGGTATCATCAGTTGATCACACTGCATAGAATTTAAATCTGTCTGAGGCCACTACAATCACCTTTACGAAAGCAAAAACCCTTCCCTTTATCCTTGGCAGTAGTTAAATCTTTGAGTAAATTCCACTTCAACTCACTGTGATCACTATTACCAATGGTTCTTTAGCTTCAGATTCTTGATGCAGGAATAATCACTGATGATCAAATCAAGTGTTACTCCCTTTCGTTGACCCTCCAATGTTTTCAAAAGGCATTTGTTATATTTATTCTTGTATCATACAAAACGATGCTCCCTATGATTTCAGTTTTCACTGGTTTTTCAGCTAGTTGAGTCTAGAAAGCATTTGATCTTCATCAGATGGGTGGAATTTTCCTTGCAGATTCAAATTCAAAAGAGCATTGTTTGTTACCTTAGGTTGGCCGAGATGCTTCTCTCCATTCAGCTCCTGAGGCATGCAAAACATCTAGCCTTTTTTTTTCTTCGCTGAGGTATGTAATGACTCATCTTACTGTTCATTATTTTATTTATCACTTTATTTGAGATTGTTTTTTCCATTGAGCTTCTATCTTAAAGCAAAAGCAAGGAGTTTAATGAAAGAAAATCAAAGTTTACATAAACATGTAGAAATAGTCAATGTTCTATGAAATCTTCTCACTAACGAGAAGTATCTTTCCCAAGCAGTACTTCATTTCAATTTGAGTTGGTTTGCATTTATAGCTCAATTAAGATTCATTTAGAGTAACTTTAACTCCACCTAATAATACACAGGCTTACTAGTATAATCATTTTAGCTTAATGACTTGATTCACAAGGTTAGACCTTTAGACAGGATGTTAAGAATGGGTTCTCCAGTTACATTTTCACTTAGCTCTAATGTCCAACTATTGCATTTGAGTCTGGGGTTATTTCAGAGTTGAGGATACGGAAATACCCAATCGTTGGCCTATCGCTCGAGTACTCGGATTGACTTCTGCAAGACGTAGGACATTCTCCTCATTGTCTGGCATCCTCATCAATCGCTCTCGATTCATGGTACCTCTCGTGAAACAACCAGTCTCACGTAACCTTCTGTGCACATGTGCGAAAATCGTATGATGAGGAGCATGCCTGTGCGGGAAACGTTCTTGGTACGAGCGCAGAGCAGCGCGCCCATTACAGTCCACAGCTCCATATGTGAGGTGCATGTCGGCCAGTTCAACGTTTGAATACTTGTCCATTCTACTGCCTCGGGAACCGGTTCGCAAATGCTGACTTCCAGCGGGATCGCTGTTCACGCGACCTCCCATTCAACGTCCTCTACCGCATGACGAAGGCATTTCGGACCCTGCAATGCTATGTGATTCCGATTCGTCTTTGTGCCCCCTACAGTTCCTGTAAGTTTGTCGCAGTGGTAGTAAATCACCCTGTGTGTGTATATATATATATAAAATATTAAAAATACATATGTTATATGATAGTTATTACAATAATATAATTATAAAAATTACATTTCATAATACAAATTATATATATGCAGTATATAATTTTATTCTTTATATAGAGGTAATAAGTAAACATCAATTATAGATCACCACAAAATTAAAAAGATACTGTACACCTTTTTATAAGGAAATAAACATATAAATTAAAAATATATATAAGTTGAGTTTAAGTAACTTAAACCCAAATTACGTGTTACTCCTGGAATGTTGTTGTGATACCCTAAGGTGCTGCGGCACTCCGGTTGGAAACCACTGTGCAGCTAGTCAAATGTAGGTATATGTGTCACACAGGAAATGGGCGTCGGTGTGATTAAACTATTAAAAACTACATTAAACATTCGTTAAATTAAATTAAACACTAGAATATGGTCGTGAAATATTAAGTATTATTAAAAGAATGAATAAACTCCCTTAGACAATTACATTTTTATGCCAATCACTTAACTCAATCTTCATCCAATGTCATTAATTGGATACAGTGGAGGTATAAAATACATATGTACTCGAACGTACTAAGAATTACTTCAGAATCAGCTGATATTCACGTGGGCCACTATATAAAGTGTCAATTCATATTTTTTCTTGATACTAAGCTTCACCCTTTGTCGTTAACTCTTTTGATAGAGTGTGTAATGAACACTTTTTTAAAGATGCTTGGGTAAGGTGAGAATTTGCCCCTACATGTATCAAAAATGTTTTGTTGTACCACAGGAGAGCTTGGAAGATGGTGTGAAGAGGAGTATGAGCTTCTCTGGATTATTTGAGCACAACTTTTCGATGCAGCAAAAACACGTGTCACTTCTGCTCCGTTTAACTTAAATTAATAGTACATTGTTTCAATAGAGATTAACTGCACTAATAGAAGCATTGTCATTTACCAATAATATAAATAAGGAGAGGGGAACTACACTAACAAAACAGAACACATAGAAAACGTGGTGTAACTTGTGCAGTGTATGATCCTCTACAACTGCTAAATAGGCCTGACAGCAGTGAACCATGCTGGATATATGGGTGCCTATATGATTTCCTAGCAACAAACCCAATTCTTCCACTAGACAAAACTGAGAGAAGTAGATAGGTCTCCAAGCAACGAAAATAGAAGGTAGAAAAGTAAAACAGACTATGAGACTGCAGTGTTAAGAACAGAAGTGCGATTACTAGCACTTCTTTACTATTGTATACACATACACTGAATTATGACTACCACTATAAAAACTGTATGCTACCTGTTGACCACGTGAGGTAAGAATGAAGAGTTAGTGACCAACGTAGCAAAGATAAGGTGTCAGTGGTTCAGTAAGCAGTAAAATTCTGAGCATGATGGGTAGAAGGATTTATTGGACTTTGATAAAGGACAGATTGTGGGTGCTTGACGAGCTGGTGCCTCGATTTCCCAAACGGCTGAACTGGTGGGCGTTCGAGAGCCGTCATAGTTAAAGTGAACCAGGACTGGTGTCGAAATGGTCAAACAACAACCTGACGACAAAACTGCAAAGGTCAGCAAAAAGTTGACGTTAGAGGTAAGCACCGGTATCGATGACTCGTACACGTGAACAGGCGCAGCCTGTTGAAGGATTGACTACCCTATACAACATGGGCCAACTCGGAACAATATTTGCCATGACCATGCGTCACACGCACGGGCTATACCAGCAGACGACCCCTACAGCATCCTCTCGCAAGCAAGGTGCATAGGCATAAGACTCACACGGTGCAAAGAGCATGCAAGTTGGACGTTAGAAGGTATGTTGGTTGGATGAGTCACGTTATTTACTCCACACCGCGGACAGTCTGGTATGGATTTGGCATCAGCAACACAAGGCTCTTGATCCATCATACCTGGTATCAAATGTGCAGCCCGGTGGAGAGCTGTATGGTGTGGGGAATGTTTGACTTGCAGGAACTTGTTGCCTTAGTGCATGTTGAACAATGTATCAGTGTTCTCCGCTATCAACTGCTTGCTGACTGTGTACACCCTGCTAAGTTAAATTTTTTTCCTGACAATGCGCCGAGCCAACTGGCACTTGCTGAGCAGGAATGGTTTTGAGGAACACAGTTCTGACTTCGGGCATATCTATTGCCCTTCAAACTCCACTGATATCAATCCCATAAGAGCACTTGTGGGACACTATGGAAAGGCATATCAGATGTTTGGATATGCGCCTACAACGTACCTCAATATGTGCATGCTGACATTACACACAGCTTGGTTGGCCATACTCCCGACATCTTGTTGAATCAATGCCACATTGGATAGCTGCTGTAGTGAGGGCAAAAGGAGTATCTACGAAGTATTAGGTAGGTGGTCATAACTCAGTGTATTTAAATCTGTTCCTATGCCACAAAAATGGGGTGAGGGAGAAGACTCGTTTTCTGGGGCAGTAATTGCTGTCTAATGAAAATTCAGGTCTGTGGATGCATCATTACCAGCTTACATCATCGATATACATAAACAGAAATTACAGTCGGTCAGTTAGCTGTTTCATTCTATAGCCTAGCAACACTTGTTTGTAAGGGCAATCACTGCTAATGCTCACTTCGTAATCAGCTTCCTTTTCTGCTAGTGAAAGATGAATTGTATAAGTAACGCACAGGAAATGGGTTTTGGTGTGATTAAACAATTAAATTAAAACATTCATTTTAAACACTTGAATACGATCGTCAATCGATATTTCTAAAAGAATCATTAAAGACCAATGAATAAAGATATAAGGCTATAAGATTGGTGGCAACAAATCTCATTCTTCCACCAGAACAAACCTAAGCTCACCAACTGACCAAGCAGTTGGTTCTCGATGTGTAGTGCAGTGCAATGCCACACATGTTCGATCGGATTTATGCCTGGTGATATTGTTGCCCATGGCAGTTGTTAGTTATCTATTTTAAAGATATTCCTCCACCACTTGAGCTCTACGTGCAGTGGCATTGTCGTGCATGAAAAAAAATCTAGGCCAACCGCACATAGGATTCAAAGGATCTGTTCTTTACAGTTATGGTATCCAAATCAGAAACATGAAGAGGGGCGTGGCCGTTGATCCTAATTCCTTTGATGTTGGAGGGATGCTACTGCATTCCTCATAGTCTCCAGAAAAAATGCCTGGAATCAGAAGGCTAAAACAGGACTCATCAGAAAATAGAACCATACCCCTATTTGTCAGGGCTCCAAGACTCATGTTCATGGCAACAGTTTCGACGAACTCAGTAGTGGTTTGGTGTTAATTGAGATACAAAATACTTGCTTCCTTGCATAGTGTTTACTTCATTTGAGCCTTCTTAACACTGTCTGGTTGGAAATGTTTTCACTTGTGGCCACAGCAACCTCAAGGGACAGTTGATAGGACATTGTAGTTGTTAGAGCCAGATAGTAGACTGTTCTAGTTTACGTAGCCTGAGAAGACCTTAGCCAGCTCTTGTAATGATTCCTGTCTTCTGAAGCTGCTTCATAATAGTAGTGTGTTCGTGGCAATTGGCACTAGGGGTTTTACCCAACTCCACGTAATTTACAGTCACGTGAAACAGTACACTGTCGCGGGCAGAGATTTAAAGATAGGCACGACAGGGAAGGCGACCCCAGATCAGTGAGGCAGGCCCATGCCCCACCAGGCAAAAAAAGGAGTGGCAGGAGCTGTTTCCTACCCCCCACCAAGGAAGACAAGATAGGACCACACAAGTGGTTTTGTGACAGCAGAGCAGGGCTTTTGTGTTCTCCCTGGAGATGTCGCACTTGGGACACGGACCCATCCAGATGACAATTCTGATGTCAGATCCATGTGGGACATAAGTCCAGTCAAGTCTCATTTAATTGTGAGTGATCAGTCCATAAAGTCAGTTGTCTGGTCGTTCGTGAGATCGGTGTCCCCTCTCTACTTTTCATAGATATGTTCTCTTGCTCTTAGGGCAGTTGTAATTTCAGTCCGATGGTGGTAGAAGATTTTTGCATCTGGAGAACAGGTCCTGGGCATATTTGGAGAAAGCCTGGTAGCTCTGTTCATCGGAGGTGCTGTTCCTGGTTTCTGTGAACGAAATGGACACCTCTGAGTTTGTCATAGAGTGCAGTTGGGCTTCAGGTGGTCCCAGGTTCCCTGGGCACCACAGGTGCACATTGGGTTGTTGGTGATTCTCAATTGTCATCTTGCTTCTGATGGTAAGGAGATAAGTGTTACAATCATGAGCTATGGTGAGTAGTATTAGGTGCTGAATAGTGTCATTTCCTTCAGTTAAACACTGTGGAACTGCCCGGTGGAACGTGGAACAGGTGGGATGAAGAATGCCTTGTAGAATATAGTCAGGGTTCGTTGCTTGAGGCCCCAGTCACGCAGGGGACATTCTGGCTAAAAGTGCCATGAACTTTTTAAAGTTCTCTTGCAGATATTTAAGATGAGAGATAAGACAGGTAGTCCAGGATGACTCCAAGAAATTTAAGCTGTGTGACTAGCTTAATAGTGTTGCCCTGAAACCGTATCAGTGGTGGGCTGATCATTGTGAGATGTCCTTTCAGCAAAATTTATTGCATCTCGATGGGCGAGATGTTGAGTGGGTGTTTGCACACCAACCTGAAGAATTGAGGGTTAGATTGGCTCATGTCTCAAGTTTTGCATTACCCAAATCCACATTTAAGTTGTCAAGGATGTAGTTCTACAGCAAGGGTCTGAGGATGGAACCCTGAAGCCAGCCTAGATGCATGTCTTTCCACACGACACTACGGCGCCTGAACAATAATGCATCTGTTACCGAAGTAGTTTACAATGCAGTTGTACAGATTGCCTGGAAGATTACGACACCTAAGCCTGCTGACAGTAGGCCTCCAGAGGGTGTCAAACACCCCAGCCGAGTCAACTATGATGAATAGGAGGTATGTGGTCGCATTTGTACATTGCAGCAGTATTCTCTTGCATTGATCTGCAGTCTCTATTCTGAATTGGAATTGCTCAAAGACCAATAGGAGAGGTATAGGCCAGTATGAAACAGGAACTGGCTGTGGTTCGGTCAGGTTTTTTCAAGCTGTCTGATGCTTGGTGTTCTCTACTGAATAGAAAAGCATCCAGGAAGAAGGCAGTGGTTAAATAGATCTAGGAGTAGGTTTGGTGCATATTCTGCTGCATTTTTAATGACCCCGGGCACCCAAAGGTATAGGGGGTATTTTTTGTTCCCAAGTTTGCAGATTGCATTGGAGAGATGTTTTGAAAAAATGTTCTTGTCAGTATGGAGTGGCATTGCTGGTTTTTCAAGAAGAGTTGAAGCTGACGTGTGTGGTCATTGTCAAGTTGCTCAAAGGAGGCATCTGAGATATTGGATATTGACTTATGCCAGGTGTTGGTGGTGCCCCCCTCACAGGGTTCTTGTTAACCGAACGACCTTGATTTTTGCTGTGTCATCAGTGTGGTGTACGTGTTTCTAGACTCCCGGTACTGTCAGAGGTATTCTGTCTCTGCAGGTGGCCACTCTCCTCGCCCGTTGAAAGTCCTTCCACTTCTGGTTGACCTATCGTCACCAGGGTGCCCTCCAAGAAGGTACTGGCAAATGTGGGCAGGTGGTGATGCCTGTTGATGACTTCCAGACCACTGCTCAATATGAATTCTCCCAGGCATGGACATATTAGATGTGTGAGCACCTCTCTGGACAGGGGTTTCACTGTGTCAGAGGTGAGGTGGGGCGGGGGTACCGAGGAGGAAATCGACTACGACCACTGGTCTTGAACTTCAGACACACGCTCCACTCAGTACTCTTGCTAACTAGGCTCTCTGAAGCCAGTTGCGGTAGTGTGCATCTGCATCTACACTGCACTTGATTGCTGAGATCACAGGATAACTTCATTTGATTTTGGATCATTTAGATTTTTTAGATTTTAAGGTACAAATAGAGGTGACATATTCCAGGTAACAGTTACGCTTACTACAGTTTTTTTTTGGGCACATCAATTTTTGTGCTTTTTAAAAGTATTTTTGTGCAGCGCAATCCCTACAGCACTACCAGTAGCGATCTCACTGTTACTGTTGTTCATTTGTTTACACCTGAAGACTAAGTTTTGAGTATATTACAAGTAAAACTAGCTACATTAGGCATATACTGAAAGGGAAATCTGATTATAACAAGTTATAACATACACTAAGTGATCACTGAATTATGACCACCCATATGAAAACCAAATGCAACCCATTGACCACGTGAGGTACGAGAGTGAGGAGTTAGTTGACTAAGTAGCATAGATAAGGTGTCAGTGGTTCAGTAGGTAGTAAAATTCTGAGCGTGATGGGTAAAAGGAAGGATTTATCAGACTTTGATAAAGGACAGATTGTGGGTGCTCAATGAGCTGGTGCCTCGATTTCCCAAATGGCTGAACTGGCGGGGTGTTCAAGAGCTGCCAGAGTTAAGGTGTACAGAGACTGGCATCAAAATGGTCAAACAATGACCCAACAGCAAAACTGCAAAGATCAGCAAAAGGTTGATGTTAGAGTTGCCGTGCTGACTCGTACAGGCATAACACTATTGAAGAGTTGACCACTCAATACAACATGGGCCAACCCAGAATATCTGGCACGACCAAGCATCGTGCACTTGCACACATGGGCTATATCAGCACACTACCCCAGATAATTGGTTATAAAAGATACTTTTCTTACCAAGAAAGACTGTGACGCAGTTGCTACAAACTAGGCATTTGCTTGACTTAATTTAGTATTAGTATTAGAAATGGCCATATGGTGCAAGGAAGTGTATGTTGCACTAGCAAGGAAGCTTATGCTGCACTAGCCAAAAATAAAAAATAAATAAATAAACTACATAATAGTAAAAAAAAATAAATAAAATAATAAGAATAAAAACAAATTAATAAGAAGAAAATTAAATATAATAATAATAATAATTAATAAGAGATAAGGAAATCAACAACCTATGCTCCCTCCTCTTAGATAATTATCCAGCTGACCTTTGAATTTCCCCAGACTGTTAGTCTCTACCACCCATGTATGTAACTCATTCCACTTATATATAACTCACTGCCTAAAATTTAAATATATAAGAAAAGGGTTAAGTCTATTAAATGGTGATGGCAACATTACACTATCATAGATGAAACACTAAAGAAAGCATAAATATAAACTGGAAAAGGATGATTGCTGAACAGCTGTGCAGAAATTCATGTTCGATAAAAGAGTAATCAATTTGTGGAATAAACTTTTTCCTAGTGTTGTGAAAGTGGGCAATTTGAATAGATTAAAGGAATGTTTGTACAAATTATTGGAAAGGATGTGAAAACAGTTTTTTTTATTTGTTTATTTGGCTGGTGGCGAATAAGTTATCCTGCCTTGCATAATATATCTAATGCTAGTAGTATGCTGATGATCTGAAGTAGTGTACAATTTCTCGTTTGTAAGAATTGTACTATACAGAAGGTGAACACCTCATTGCATAACGGAATGGTTAGGCTACATCTGACTGCATGCACATTTGGAAACCAAATTTCCGGAAGATATGTTGGAAAGGGTGGAGAGAAGAGTAAGCTTGGTCGACCTAAGTAAATCATTTAAGACTCAAACACAAAATATATGATAAATGCCAATTAAACATTGCAACGATTGGGAAAACCAATGGAGAATAAAATATCATCTTTTATTGCTAAATTTCACCACAGACCATGTTTTTGAATTTCTTTCAAAAACATATTCTGAATATGTTTTTGAAAGAAATTAATTACTTCTTTCACTGTATCCCAATTACGAAAATCTCAATTCAAATATTTTGATGCCAAAATAGCTTTTCGCATATTTCTCTTTACAAAAGTATCCTTTAAAAACTATTGATACATATAGATATGTCTGCAACATTTGAGGGAATGTATGTGTCAAACTGCATTATCTCATATAATGCTAAAATGAGGGGCTAATACAAAGATATTTATTTATTTATTTATATGAATGTTCATTCCGGGTACCTTATGACAAGTTTCACTTGGGATGGATGCAATATTACTGAACATTATTGCTAACACATGCATTAGCAGATTTGCCCATTTCCAAATTTACTTTGCCTTATTGTCGCATTTTTTTAAGATGTGGTTAATAACAAGTGGAGTAATAGACTACTTTTTGGGTACCTTTTACATATTTCACAAATTATTTTCTCATGTATATAAACCAATAAATCTGATTTCAGATTAAATTCTTAAAAATGCATTGTCACATATTGTATTTCCACACTTGCCACATATTTCACAAATGAATGGTTTCTCCTTGGAATGAATTAATAGAAGTTTTTTCAAATAACCTGACTGTGAAAATGCCATCTCATGTACTTCACAAGTGAAGGGTTTTAACTGAGTGTGAACTAGAAAATGTCTTTTAAGACTATTTAAATTGGAAAAAGCCTTACCGCATGTTTAACAAGAGAGTGGTCTTTCCTTAGCGTGAACTAACAGGTGCTTTTTCGATATATCTGACAGTGAAAATACCTTACAGCGTATTTCACAAGACAATGGTCCTTCCTGTGTGTCAACAGATGTTTTTCAATACATCTGACTGTGAAAATGCCTTACAGCATATGTCACATGAGAATGGTTTATCTTCTGTGAACTAACAGATGCCGTTTCAAACAATATGACTGTGCAAATGCCTTCCCACATACTTCGCAAGTGAAGGATTTTAACTGAGTATGAACTAACAGATGTTGTTTCAAATTACCTAACTGTGAACATGCCTTCCCACATATTTCACAAGTGAAGGGTTTTAACTGAGCATGAACTAACAGATGTTGTTTCAAATTACCTGACTGTGAAAATGCCTTCCCACATACTTCACAAGTGAAGGGTTTTTCCCGAGTGTGAACTAACAGATGTTTCTTCAAATGACCTGACCGTGAAAATGCCTTACCACATATTTCACAAGAGAATGGTTTTTCCTGTGTGTGAATTAACAAATGTTCTTTAAAATGACTTGACCGTGAAAATGCCTTCCCACATACTTCACAAATGAAGGGTTTTTCCTGTGTGTGAACTAACAGATGTTTCTTCAAATGACCTGACTGTGAAAATGCCTTCCCACATATTTCACAAGAGAATGGTTTTTCCTGTGTGTGAACTAACAAATGTACTTTCAAACAAGTTGACTGTGAAAATGCCTTCCAACATACTTTACAAGTGAAGGGTTTTTCCTGAGTGTGAACGAGAAAATGTCTTTTAAGATCACTTGAAAATGAAAAAGCTTTGCCACATGTTTCACAAGATTTCCTTTTCTGTGTGTGAACTAACAGATGCTGTTTCAATATTTGCGACTGTGAAAAGGCCTTACCGCACAAGAAGGGTTTTTCCTGTGTGTGAACCAACAGATGTTTTTTCAATTTATCTGACTGGGAAAACGCCTTCCCACATACATCACAAGTGAAGGGTTTTTTCTGAGTGTGAACTAGAAAATGTCTTTTAAGACTACTTGAACACGAAAGAGCTTTGCCGCATGTTTCACAAGAGAATGGTATTTCCTGTGTGTGAATTAACAGATGCTGTTTCAAATGATCTGACTGTGAAAATGTTTTCCCACATACTTCACAAATGAAGGGTTTTTCCTGGGTATGAACAAACAGATGCTGTTTCAAATGACCTGACTGTGAAAATGTTTTCCCACATACTTCACAGCAGAATGGTGTTTCCTGTGTATGAACTAACAGATGCCGTTTCAATATATCTGACTGTGAGAATACCTTATCACATATTTCACAAGAAAATGGTTTTTCCTGTGTGTGAACTAACAAATGTTTTTTGAAATGATGTGACTGTAAAAATTCCTTCCCACATACTTCACAAGTAAAGGGTTTTTCCTGAGTATGAACAAGAAAATGTCTTTTACGTCTACTTGAACATGAAAAAGCTTTATCGCATATTTCACAAGAGAATGGTGTTTCCTGTGTATGAACTAACAGATGCCTTTTCAATATAGCTGACCGTGAGAATGCCTTACCACATATTTCACACGAGTATGGTTTATTTTGTCTGTGAACTAACAGATGTTCTTTCAAATGAAATGACTGTGAAAATGCCTTTCCACATATTTCACAAGTGAAGGATTTCTTGTGATTGTGAATTGTTAAGTGCCGTTCCAAACGAAACATGTGGGAAAAAGACTTGCCACAGATTTCACAAAGAAAACTTCTTTCTTGACTATGAACTGATGTTGTCTTAGGTATTTTGATCTTGAAAATGGTTTGCAACATATTTCACAAATGATCTGTTTCTTCCCGTTTGTGAATATAAAGTTGTTTTAAAGCACCTGATCTTGTAAATGCCTTATCACAAAATCCACAAGAAACGGATTTCTTCAGAGTATAAATTGACAAGTTTACTTCTGGCTGACTCGGATATATCGCAACTCGAATCCCACCTTTGAAATGTATCTGTATACTGTAAAATTTATCTCTTTTAATTCAATTAACTTTGGGGAATGGGTTTCGGCGATTCTGTTTTTCAATTTCTTTTAGGATAATGAAGGTTTCCTTGCTTTTAAACTGAGATATTGAATTTTCCTGTGCTTCTGTTATTTTATATCATTGGAAAAAATTTTCTCATCACTTGCATTTGATGTCATACTTTGGCTGTGGAGCTGTGATGAAATTCATGGTTACTGTTGACATAACTTTACGTCCATTCACTTCTATCTTAACCGCATATTTAATTTAATCTCCTTGTTGAATCTGAAAAAAAAAAAAAAAAAAGTTAAGAGAATATAAGAGAATATCTTTCCATCTTAGTTGCAATATCAAATATAAAATCAAAGAGCTGTACACATATATTTTAATAAATTATATATTTTATAATGAGTTCTTTACTTATGTAAACTCTAGATGGAAGGGGATGAATCAGATTGGTCCACTTGATATCGATGGTTCAACTGTTCATGATCCTGCTCAGGTAGCTAACAAACTAAATCAATATTTTGCATCTACATTCACACATGAGGAGTTATTCAGCGAGGGGAATGCCATAGATGAAGTAAACACGATGCATTTTTCTTCTCTGCCATATGTCTCATTAGTTCAACTGAAATCCATTTAGGCCTGAACCTTGAACAATATTTCTTAGTTGATATGTAAAGCCTAGTAGCTTCCAAGATAAGTTCTTTGAATGCTTCCCATTTTGGGTTTGCTGTTGGTAACAGCATCAGTTTGTCCCACTATATAGAATTTAAATACTGTCTCAGACCATCGTAGTCGCCTTTACGAAAGGAATAACCCTTCCCTTTACCCTGATGGTAGTTACCTCCTTGAGTAAATGCCACTTCAGCACACTGTGATCACTGCTACGTAGTGGTTCCTGTATCTGCAGATTCTTTATGCATGAAGAATCACTACTGATAATCAAATCAAGAGTATTGCTTCCTCTAGTTGGCTCCCGAACATGCTGATTTAGAAAACAATCATCCAATAAATCCACAAAAGCCTTGCTAGTGTGTGAGTGACCAACCCACAAATTCCAGTCAATATCTGGGAAATTAAAATCCCCCATTATAAGACTCTCTGATTTCCTGCCCACTATTTCCCTGTACAGTTCCTTATTATACTCATCAGAGTCATTAGGCCTATAGCATACTCCTAATCTCAATTTTGATCTGCCAATGCTTATGTCCCACCAAACTGACTCGACACTGCACTGTCCAGCGATGTCAACTGGATTCACTTCCTTGGATTTAATGTGTTTCTTAACTAATAGCATAACCCCTCCTCCCTTCCTATCCTGTCTATCCTTTCTATAGACATTGTACTCCCCAAATTCCAGTTCTGCATTACTTATATCTTTGTGACACCACGTCTCTGATATCCGAACAATATCCGCCTTTGATGCTTTGAGCAATACCTCAAATTCATCAAATTTATTTACCAAACTCCTAGCATTGGTGTACACGCAAGTATACATGCACCTGTTCTTATTCTTAGCTACCCTAACACAACCCACGTGTTTACTTGTACCTCAATGACTCCCAGCAGTCTCTGAAATATATTGCATCTTATTTTCCAAGCTGCTGCTCATTCCAATAGAAGCAGTGCAAGAATCACTTTCACCTCTGCCAGTGGCTACTGTTAATCTATTAGTCTTTGTATCTCCCAAATCTAGCAGTTTTCCGACCCACCTAACACTGCCTTGATAGCATCAGCAAACATTCTTGCACCCTTTCTATTTAAGTGTATCCCATCCCTGTAGAAGCAGTCTCTCCTGTTAACAAGTACAGACCAGGCTGAAAAAAATTTTACCCCTTCAGCCTTGCACAATCTTTCCAGGTCCAGATCGATGTTTGTGATTGTGCTACTTACAAATTTTAGATGCTGCATATTCCCAACCATGATGGCTGTTTTCAAACATTAAAAGTCAGTGACTTTCTGGACTACGAAATTGGAAAAAAATCTATCTTTTTGGATAGAAACTCCATGTTTCTCAACATCATATCGAGGCATGTGCTATACATGAAATGTGGCAAAAGAACGCAACAATCGATAAAGATCTTGAGGAACAAATAAGATACAGATCCTCGTTTTGGAAAATGGTACTAGAACAGTTATTTCAGATAACGCTTGTTGGCTAAAAATTCTTTAGCGTTTCGTGGTCATCGGGAAGGATTTTCAGAATATTACAATGGCAATTTGTTTTATCGCAAGTCCATTTACTTTCCTACTATGATGACGTAATGAAACAAATTATTAATAAGTCATCTGGTTCAGTAACTTATTTAAACCCCACTATCCAAAATGAGTTAATAGAATGTTCAGGTACCTTAACAAAAGAATTAACACTGAAAATTAATTCAGCAACATTCTATTCACTAATTTTAGATACTACTCAAGATCTCACAAAAAAAGATCAATTAAGTGTTATTGTACATCACAATTTTTGAAGAAAATGAAAAATCCAAAGATTTTGAAATTTGTGAAACATTTTAAGGATTCTATGACATGAATTAGGAATTCAGCAGAAATGATGACAGATAATATAATGAAAATATAACATAAACTAAATATTCCCATTGAAAAATGCTGTCATGGGGCTAATGCTATGAGAGGGGTTTATAATGGTGTGCAGTCAGTCACGCATTAAAAGGATCCAATCAAATGCAGAGTACATTCATTGTACAAGTACAAATTTAAGTTTGGTTATTAATGATAGCATAAATTGGTGTAATAACGTTTCATCATTTTTCGACATTCTTCAAAATTTGTATAATTTTTTTGGAAACAGTACAAAAAGATGGGATCTTCTTTCTAAATTTACTGGGGAACCTGAAGTTATATTAAAAAAACTCAACCCTACTTGCTGGCCTGGTAGATTAGTCTATAACAGTCGTCAAAGTTCATTTTGCGGATATTATAAAAGCTTTGATAGAAATTAATCTTAAATCAACTAAAAAAGCAGACTGAGATGAAGCACTTAGAATAATGAAGAAATGATGATACTTGATTTTATTTTCGTTTGTATACTTTTGAATAACGTGATGTGCAAAATTAATTAATGCTTCAAAAACTTTATAGAAGCATGATATAGACCTTGATGAATGTACTTCTGTATTGGATCGAATCAGTTAAAATTTACATAACATTCAAAATTCATAAGAACAAATTAAATATGAATGTGAGCAAATTTCCAAGGAGTTAGGGGTAGATCCCAAACTTGAAGACAATGTAGAACTAAAAGAGAGTACAATGAATTAGCTTCAGATTTGTTTGACAATAGAGATCAGTTTTTTGAAATCAGTGTTTTTTTTCTATGTTTAGACAAAATTATAATACATATTAAAATCGTTTCAAAAGTATGAAGTTAGAAAAAAAACTTATTTTGCAATACTATAACCGAAAAAAAAAAAAAAAAATAAATAATGACAAATGCTGATATATTAAGTGAGTGTGAAAATATAAAAAAGTATTCATCTGTACTCTCTCCCCAACTGTCGATTCAATATTGTAATCACACTTATTAAACATGATTATCAGCAGACATGTCTATCAGACAATTTTTTATTTGTTAATTTGAAAATATAGTGTCCTAGAAAGTGACTTTTCAGAAATTTTTACTTTATGTTATTTTTTTACCCTGGCCATGTCAGCTGCCTCTGCCAAAGATCATTTAGTAAATTACAAATAATAAAAGAAATGCTATTAGTCAAAGTAGACTGTGCAATCTTGCAATGTTGGCTATTGAGCATAAATATGCCAGTAAAATGGATTTAAGATATTATTAATGATTTTGCAAATGCAAAAGCGCGAAAAGTAACATTTTAGCTTTTTTCGTAAATTTATTAGTTATAGTAAAATTTTTATGTTTGTGAAATTGTATTTAATAAGTAGTATCGTATTGTATCGTGGGGCTTAGAGGGGAACAGGTATCCTGTGTGTTATCAGACACTCAGCCTAAAACACTGATGGATCCAATATCTCTCTATTACAGAAGATTTAGGAGAAGTCCGGTTGGCCTGCCTCCCTAAAATCCACTCATGCACACCTTCACGATGGTAAGCCCTGTTATGTCACTTAGGTGGCAACGAACGTGTAGAGTGGTTCTCTTCAAGACGCCTGGTCAGCGTGAAGAGGAAAAGACCAAACCCTCCAGCAATGAGAGCACAACAATACAAATGGCCCTCAGTCCCCAGCAGCTTTCACTCTCCCTCTTACGGCAGCGAGAGGATCAGAGTGGAAGCAGAGGGTGCTAAGAATCTCTGGGTACGACCAGGCTGCCATGCACGGAAAATGAACTTGGCCTGTTATAACGCACGATCACTCATCGGTGAAGACGGGATATTAGAGCTGGAAAAGGAATTAGAAAATGTGAATTGGAATATCATCGGTTTGGCAGAAACAAGAAGAAGAAATGAATCACTTATAAGTTTATCAAGTGGAAACCTGCTGTACACCAATGGAAACAGTGAAAGGAGTGAAGGTGGAGTTGGGTTTCTGGTCCATAAAGATTTTAAAAACAACATTTTGGAATTCAAAAGTACATCACCAAGGGTGTCAAGACTAATACTCAAGATTTCTAAGAGGTACAAGCTAAAGATTATAATGATTTATGCACCAACATCGAGCGATGATGATGAAGAGGTTGAAGAAATGTACACCGAAATTGAGAGTCTTCTAGATGAGCAGAAAACCCACTACACTATTATTATGGGGGACTTCAATGCTAAGGTTGGAAAAAGGCAAAACAGCGCAGAAAGAGGAACTATAGGAAATTTTGGAATTGGTGAAAGAAATAAAAGAGGTGAAAGACTTGTGGAATTTGCAGAATCTCAAGGACTGTCAGTAATGAACACTTTTTTCAAGAAAAGGGTGAACAGAAAGTGGACATGGAAGGGTCCAAATGGATTAACAACTAATGAAATCGACTTCATCCTCACTAACAGAAGATATATTGTGAATGATGTTACCGTCCTGAATAAGGTAAATGTTGGAAGTGATCACAGAATGGTAAGATGTACACTTGATATAGATGTAGGAAAGGAAAGGAAAAAACTGACTCGAGTAAATAATACAAAGGTCTTTGAGCAGTATGTACCGGAACTTAAAAACAAGTTTGAGCTTCTGCAGACTGCTCAGGACCAAGATATCGACGAGGAATATTACAACTTTCTGAAAGTGATAAAGCCCAAGAAACCTATAGGGAAACAGAAATCCAAAGAACAAAAAATTAGTCAAGAAACACTTGTCATGATGAACCGAAGACGACAAATGAAGAGCAAGAAAAACACTGACAGGGAGAAAATTGAGTATACTGAGTTATGCAAAGCCATTAGAAAGAGACTCAGAGAGGACATAAGAAGATTTAACACAAGAAAAGTAGAACAAGCATTAAGGGAAAACAAAGGATTTAAATCAGCAGCCATGAGCAGTAATACAGAAAGACAAATGATACTGAAATTGAACAATAGCGATGGTGTACTTATAAACAGCAGAGAGAGCATAATTCAAATAGCAGAAGACTACTATAGAGAATTATACAAGGAGCGAGGGACTGATACCAGCAGTGGGGAACATGGATTGCAAAGTAGCAACACATACGACATACCCGATATTCTTCCTGATGAGGTAGAACATGCATTGAAGAAAATGAAGAATCGGAAAGCCCCGGGGGAAGATGAAGTTACTGTAGAGTTGTTAAAATTGGGAGGAAGAGACATAACACAAAAACTGGCAAGGCTCTTCACAAAGTGCATTAGAAAAGGTGTGACGCCTAAGCAGTGGAATAATGCAATCATAGTTTTGCTGCATAAGAAAGGAGATAAATCAGAAATTGGAAATTATAGACCAATTAGCTTGTTATTCCACATCTACAAGTTGTTCAAGAGTCATTACTAACAGATTAGAAAGAATACTTGATGAGAATCAACCGAAAGAGCAAGCTGGCTTTAGGACAGGATTCTCAACTATGGATCACCTTCATGTAATATCACAGCTAATGGAGAAAGCAAATGAATATAAAACACCATTATGCCTGGCTTTTGTGGATTATGAAAAGGCATTTGACTCCATAGAGCATAAGGCAATGTTTCGGGCACTGGAAAGACAAGGCATAGATACCCCATATATTATGATTTTGAAGAAAATATATGAGAGTGCTACCTCCTTTATTAGACTAGACAAAGACAGTAGCAAATTTAAAATTGAGAAAGGAGTTCGACAAGGAGACACAATATCTCCGAAGCTGTTTACTACTGCCCTTGAGGAAGCTTTCAGAAGATTAGACTGGTCGCAGAAAGGAGTCAATGTGAACGGAGAGTACCTAAACCATTTACGATTTGCAGATGACATTGTGGTTATAAGCCACGATCCCAAAGAATTAGAGGAAAATCTTAATCAGTTATGCACAGTTAGTAAGGATTTTGGACTAAAGATGAATATGGCTAAAACAAAAGTAATGATGAACAAGTATGCCATGGAAAGGGAAATAATGATTGAAGGAGCAGTAATTGAAAAGGTGGAGTCATATACTTATCTGGGACAAGTTATTAGCTGTAATAATGATAAATGGCTGGAAGTCAAGAGAAGAATAAATTTTGGATGGATAGCATTCAGGAAATATAGTCACATACTGAAGAGCAATATCCCAGTTTGTCTGAAACGTAAAATAATGAATCAATGTATACTCCCCACCATGACTTATGGAAGTGAAACTTGGGCACTCACCAAAAGAATGGAAGAGAAGCTGAGAACTACACAGCGAAGAATGGAACGAATTATATTGGGAATCAGACTGTTAGATAAGAAGAGAAACACATGGATTAGGCAGCAAACTCAAGTAAAGGACATTCTTATCAAAACTAAAGAACTAAAATGGTCTTGGGCAGGACACATAGCTCGAAGACATGATGACAGATGGACTAAGAAAATAACAGAATGGTATCCAAGAGGAGCTAGAAGAAAACCTGGAAGGCAAAGTCGGAGATGGATAGATGAAATTCATGAGTTTTTGGGTAGTAAATGGATGGCAGTGCTCAAAACAGAAAGAACTGGAAAGTTGCTGGAGAGGCCTTCATCCTGCAGTGGATTGAAAATGGCTGATGATGATGATGATCGTATTGTAAAATTAATTTCCATGTTTTTGATGTTTGTACAACTATAAAGAAATTGTAAACAAAATACATGTTATTAAAATGATACATTTTTTTAATATTATACCTAATTAAAATTTATTTTAATAAAAATAAGGAGCTGTGAGACCGAAAATTCTCATGTCTCAATGATCAGACTGTTCTAACTATTGTATAACTAATACCGTATCTTGGAATATTTAGGATAAGTTACAAAACCATATTCATTTGGAACCCACGGTGTTAATTAATGAAGAGGAGAAAATCTTATTTTCCAGGTTAAATAAGTGCAAAATCATGCACTTAGAAGGGTTGTTTGTGAGAAAAAGATCAAGCGTGTTGGCCGTATGGTTAGGATTGTCTGGTATTCTTGTAGGTAAATGAACAATCTGTGCAAGGTTCATTAGAAATTGTAAAAGCCTCAAACATCTCGACCAGCTGGGTCGGTGTGACTAGAAATGTTAAACCAGCTGGAGTTGTGAACAGTAAAATCATCAAGGAAAATTACCTCACTGTTAGGAAAGTTCAACTGGAGAAAGTCAAGTTGCAAAGAGAGGAAGTCAAAGAGCTCCAGGTGATTAGTGGAGTTGGGAGAATGGTAGAGACAATATGATTGGCTGATTATTTAATTAAATGGCGTGTAATTAAAAATGCATAATAAAAAAAAAAAAAAAAAAAGGGGGGTTGGTTTTGGAAAGGGCTGAACAGTGGGAAAGCAGTGATTGACAGGTTGTGACTACCCACTCACTGTGTTACCCCCCTCTTCTCCTTGACAGCAAGTTAAGGCGGATAGTCACGTCACATGGGACTATCTTCATGTCACTGTTTATTGTAAACTGTCAAGTCGGTCAGAGAAGAAACATCACTGTAACATAGGGTGACCAGATTAAAATTTTGATCTTGGGTATTTGTGCTTATGTTTCGGTATTCATTCCCCATCTTGAGGAACTCGCATTATATCTTAAAAAAAAAAAAAAAAAAAAACAATTTTAATAACAAATATTTTATTTCTATATTTTACTGATTTATACAAGTTCGTGGAATGCAAAATTAGTCAAAATTTAATAAAATTAACCAAATTATAGCCTGTACTTTAATTCGGAAAATTTTATTGCAAGTGTTCTTGCAATAAAATTTGCAATTTTATTGCAAACTTTTATAATTATTAACGTGAAATGTTTTACATAATTTTTACATATATAATATCGGTGTAAATACACCATATTTAACCCATAGATTTGAGCTACGATTGTAGCGTGGCATCGTTTTAATTGTATCTCATAATGTGGTTGCCTTCACAACAAGATAGCTACTATTGAATTACTTCAAATAAATAACGCTTCTCTAGTAGAGAAGCTACTGTTATTTATTTTCAGCGGTACCACCACCCAGACGATCATTTCGAAGCTGTTTGGCTTCGTCATCGGTGGGCGGGCAGGTACCCAGGTAATACAACAAGCCATCTCAGTTACGAGGTTATATCCACATTATGGCATCTCTCATAATGTGGATATAACTTCGTAACTGAGAAAACCTTACATATCAGAATTATATTATAAAATAAAATATATTAATTATAATACATTGAAAGGGACTTTTTCGAGGGCTAACTCTCTCAATGTATCAACCATAATTAACAGGCTATCCGTTTCTGTAGTCATTGTCCAGCTTAATGGTGTCCAGAATATAGCTATGTAGTATGAGATAGCAATACCAAATGAAGGTAATGTAGTATTAGATCACAAAACCAAAATATATTACGGTTAACTAAAATTAATATATCCAAATTTAGTAGTTAGCTGGCTAGATGATTGTTAGCCCGACGGATAGCTAATTTACAAAAAGATAATAATACATAGCTAATGTAGAACGAGATCCATCCTATGTTAAACATATACATATGTGGTATATTATATATCGTATAGGTAGCATAAGTATTAATAGCATAAGCTAAAGAAGGCGAACGGAAGTAGTGTCAAGTATAGATATAGTACCTCAATCCCCCCCCCCTCGAATTACGCTAATAGTTCATGAGGTATGAAAAGTATAATTATTACAATTATTATTATTATACAAATACTATTATAAATATTATTATAATATTATTAATATTATTATTATTAATATTATTAATAAATATTAATACAAATATTATTATAATTAGTATAATTAGAGGGGGCGCTGACTCTCTTTAAAAGTTACAGCTATCAGTTACAGGCTCCGCAAAAACGATAAGTGTTTGCCTTTTATTTACATGATTGTTGCTTTATATTGTACTTAATACGTAGTCATATAGTTATAGTTACGCTGGTTATTTTTTATTTTAATTTAGATAAAGAGTTTTTGTGGATTTTACTTACGATAGGTAAAACCGTTATTTTGTTCGATTTTTGTAGCCATTGTTTTTTGTATATAGGGAATTCAAAGTTTTTGTAGGGAATTCAAAGTTTTTAATTGAGGTAGCTAGGTAGCTCTAACGCATAATTATATAGTAATACGCTTCACTGTTTCTATTTCATAGTTTCTATTCAAATACTACTGACATTTAATTTATTGATTTTATTAATTTAAACTACCATGCCCCGAACTAGAGCAGCAAAGCAACGGGCACAAAGTGGCAGGAGTGTTGTGACTCGGGGGAGAACTGAGGGGGGCGATTCTCCAACGCGTCACAGCCTAAAAAAATGTGCGACTTGTGAAATGTTTGCCGAACTCTCTGGAACGGAACATGATATTGCCATGGGGGATGTCTTTGTGTGTGCGCAATGTAAGGAGTGTAAGGAAATCAGGCGACAACTCAGCGTTGTTGTGGGCCTATATGAGAGTTTGAAGGACAGGGTGGATGCCCTCGAAGGAAATACATTGAGGGGCCCATCAAGCTCTCAGCTGCCCACATCAACGCCAGAGCTTGCACTTGGTCATCGCGCAACACAGCGGCAAACCCCAAGGCAGAATGCGCTGGTCCCACAGGAACTATTAGTTGTTGGTGACTCTATTGTCAGGGAAACGGGGAACATGCTATGTAAAAAGGATAGGTGGAACAGGACCAGGGTATGTCTGCCAGGGGCAAAGGTTGATGACGTTGTAGAGCGGATATCATCTTTCAAGGGCACAAAAGGTGATATAGTTGTACACGTTGGCACTAATGATATTAAGAGTAGGAGACCGGCAGAATTACTCAACAAGTACAGGTCACTGTTGAAAAAAAGCCGTGAAATAGGGTTGAATTTGAAGGTGTCTGCAATTCTGCCCAGACACGATAGGAGGGAGTATATGATGAGAGCCTTGTCGATCAATTCGGCCCTGGAAAGATTGTGCAAGGCTCAAGGGGTAGAATTTTTTTCAGCCTGGACTGTACTTGTTAACAGAAGAGATTGCTTCTACAGGGATGGGATACACTTAAATAGAAAGGGTGCAAGAATATTTGCTGATGCTATCGAGGCAGTGTTAGGTGGGTCGGAAAACTGCTAGCTTGGGGGGATACAAAGACTAATAGTTTAACAGTAACCGCAGGCAGAAGTGAAGGTGATTCTTGCACAACTTCTATTAGAATAAGAAGCGACCTGGAGCGAGGGGTGTTGGGGGTTTCAGGGACGGATGGCAGTCATCCTGGAATAGTTGGGTATATGGGATGTGTTAGGGTAACAAGGAATAGGCATAGGAGCATGTATGCTTGCATGTATACCAATGCTAGAAGTATAGTAAATAAATTTGATGAATTTGAAGTGTTGGTCAAGACATCAAAGGCGGATATTGTTGGGATAGCAGAGACGTGGTGTCACAAAGATATAAGGAATGCAGAACTGGAATTTGGGGAGTACAATGTGTACAGGAAGGATAGACAGGACAGAAAGGGAGGAGGTGTTATGCTGTTAATTAAGAAAAACATAAAATCAAAAGAAGTGCATCCAGTTGATATAGATGGACAGTGCACTGTTGAGTCAGTTTGGTGTGACATAAGCACTGCAAAAGCAAAAATAAGAGTAGGAGTGTGTTATAGGCCTAATGACTCGAATGAGTACAATGAACAATTGTACAGAGAAATAGAGTGGGCCAGTAAATCAGAATGTCTTATAATGGGGGATTTTAACTTCCCAGATATTGACTGGAACTTGTGGGTTGGTCACTCAGACACTAGTCAGACTTTTGTGGATTTATTGGATGATTGTTTTCTGCAGCAGCATGTTCGGGAGGCAACCAGAGAAAGTAATACTCTTGATCTGGTTATCAGCAGTGATCATTCGTGTATTAAGAATTTGCAGATAAAGGAACCACTAGGTGGCAGTGATCACAGTGTGCTGAAGTGGGATTTACTCAAAGAGGTAACTACCGTCAGGGGTAAAGGAAAGGGTTTTTGCTTCCGTAAAGGGGAGTACAGTGGTCTCAGACAGTTTTTAAATTCTGTACAGTGGGATCAACTGACGATTTTACAAACAGTAAATTCTAGGTGGGAAGCATTCAAGGAATTAATCGTGGAAGCTACTAGACTTTTCATACCGATGAAGAAATATTGTTCAAGGTTTAGGCCTAAATGGTTATCAAATGAACTAATGAGACTCGTGACAGAGAAGAGAAATGCATGGGATGCATATAAATTATCAGGCGACGCAGAAGCCTGTAGCAGATATAAGCTAGTCTGTAATCAGGTCACAAAGGAGGTTCGGCAGGCAAAGGCGGATTACGAGAAATCTTTGGCAAAAGATGCTAAGAAAAACAGCAAGGATTTCTTTACTTATATAAACTCTAAAAGGAAGGGGATGAATATGATTGGTCCACTTGACATCGATGGTTCGACTGTTGATGATCCTGCTCAGATAGCAAACAAACTGAATGAGTATTTTGCATCTACATTCACACGTGAGGAATTATTACAGTTTGAAAATGGAAGAAGGTTATCAAATTGTAGCAGTGTGCTTAATGATTTTGTAATAACTGAGAGCAAAGTGGAGGAGAAATTGTTGAAGTTAAACATAAGAAAGGCACCTGGGGTGGATGGGATCTATCCAGTTATATTAAAGGAGGCGGCAAAGCAACTAAGCAAACCCTTAGCTATAATTATGAGAGCATCCTTGGATTCAGGGGAGGTTCCCACGGACTGGAGATGTGCAAATGTATCCCCAATTCACAAAGGAGGTTCGAAGGGTGACACGAGTAATTACAGACCAGTTAGTTTAACTTCTGTTCCGGGTAAAATAATGGAGTCACTGGTTAAAGATGCATTGCAGGATCATCTAGACAAGACTGCAGCAATAATTCAGACACAGCATGGGTTTGTTAAGGGAAAGTCCTGTCTGACAAATTTGATTGGTTATTATGATGTGGTCACAAAGGAACTGGATGCAAAAAATAATTTTGATATCATATACTTGGATTTCAGGAAAGCTTTTGACACTGTTGCGCATGGAAGACTACTGTACAAATTGGAGCAGAATGGTATTAAGGGTAAGTTGCTACAATGGATAAAAGGATGGTTAAGTGGGAGAAGACAGAGGGTGGTAATCAATGGGTGCTGCTCTTCGTGGACTAATGTTATTAGTGGAGTCCCACAGGGTTCGGTGTTGGGTCCACTGTTGTTTTGTATATTTATCAATGATATTGATGAAGGTATATCAGGCTTAATGTCGAAGTTTGCAGATGACACGAAGGTTGGCAGGGTTGTTAATGACAGTCATGGCAGTGTGCTACTGCAACAGGATCTAGATAATTTGGGCAGATGGGCTAAGAAGTGGCAACTGAAGTTTAACCTTGACAAATGCAAAGTACTGCATATGGGTAGAAGTAACCCCAGAGAAACGTACCAACTGTGTGGTACTACACTTAAGGTGGTAGAAAATGAAAAAGACCTGGGAATAATTGTGCAGTCAGATATGAAGTTTTCTGAGCAATGCAGACAGGCTGCTAGGGCAGGTCATGGGGTTTTGTCAATGATATATAGAAATTTTGCTAGCAGGGAAAAGGAGGTGATTGTCCCTCTGTATAAGGCAATGGTCAGGCCACGCCTTGAGTACTGCGTACAGGTCTGGAGGCCTCATTTTAGGAAGGATGTAGATTTGCTTGAGCGTGTACAGAGAAGAGCAACACGATTGGTGAGGGGAATGAAGGGATCCTCTTACCAAGAGAGGCTTAAGTTCTGCAAATTGCAGTGGCTGGAGACTAGGCACCTGCGCGGTGATCTGATTGAGGTCTATAAGGCCTTGAATGGGTTGAGCACGCTGAATTCTGATGGGATCCTCCCACTTGTTCAGAATACGAACCTACGGGGACATAAGTTCAAATTAAGAAAGGATAGATGTAGAATAGATGTGCGGAAATTTGCCTTTAGCCAGCGGGTGGTTAATTGCTGGAACAAACTTCCATCTGTCGTTGTGGAAGTTGATAGGTTAAATAAATTTAAGGAGGAACTGGACAGGCATTTGGAGGGTATGGTGTGATTTTTTTTTTTTTTTTTTGGCTGATGCTGCATAAGCTCCTACACTTGCTTTCTTGCATCAAGTGCCACTACTACTACTACTACTACTACTACTACAGTAAAAGGTAAAAAGCATAGAAAAGGTGAAGCATAATTTTACTTATGATAAAACCGGGAGCGTAACTTCCCTTCTAATAAGGGATCCTGGTTATTAGATATAACAATAAGAGTCAATAAGTATAAGATAAATTTATATATATAAAACGCTTACCACCGCAAAGAAAATGTAAGAAAGACAGAATAAGTCCGCACGTGTAGCCTAAATGCGTACCTAACCGATCGAAGCTCCCCCTGGTAACTGTAGTTAATGTCACTAAATAGCCAAAATTAATTCTAAAATCTATGCGTCCTCTGCAATTTTGTATATAAATATGGAACTAGCATATGGTAATGTTACCAAATAGATAGTTCTAGGAGACATCGTAGAGAATAATAGAATTGGTTCCTACCCATAGAGTAAATATAGGTACGACTTTTTCAATGAGTGTAAGCTATATATAGCTTACTCCATGAGCAGTGCTTACTATGTACATATATACATGTCCAACAAAAGCTACCTATGCCAACAATAACTTCAACGAAATACACCTACATATTCTATGCTGTATAAGTGCGGCTCAAGATTTTATCCATAATAAGATGTGGTTTAAGGTTATTGTGCCTTTTGTTAATAGCAATCAAAATGGCTTTATGTAGGTATCGTGAAATAATATGGTGTGGGAATCCGTTTTTTGTTAACTTATTTCTGAAATCTATAAGCGTATCTATAATGTAATCTACATTGTTTCATATGCATGTTCTTCTGATACCTTGTGCGACTATTATATTTCTATGAATCTGTTTGGAGATGTTTCATATGCATGTTCTTCTGATACCTTGTACGACTATTATATTTCTATGAATCTGTTTGGAGATGTTAGAGTTCCAATTGTCTATGGAATTAAATTGAAATTATTTACGTTTGTCACAGTTTGGTGTGTATAGTATTATTAACTATGCGTATGTCTAAGTCTAGGAAGGTAGCTGATTTAGAACTGTTTGTGTTAGTACATTCGAATATTAATTCAGGCGGGTAGTGTTTAATAGCTTCTGTGAGGAAGTTAGGCATGTTAATAACAATCGAATCATCTATGTATCTGTATAGAATAATGTCCTGTTCAAAGCTATTTTCAAAATGGTGAAGGTATAAGTTGGCTACTAGGCAAGAGGTCCTTGAGGTTGTCACAGACATTCTCTCAGATATGCCAGACAAGCTGTACTTGCTACCTGGGAGTCTAAAATGCTGATGGAACTGATATTCGGGTGACACTCAGTCAAGTGGACCCAATTTCGGCGAAGTCAAGACGGTCTGTGAGAGCCAAATCCTCTGCTTGCACCTTCACGATGGTGGGACTTTTAGTAATCCTGGGTATAACGTCCATGCACAAGTACATGGTGGGAGACCACCCAGGTGTGAACCATTGTAAGCAGGGGTCGAGGTGTGACGCCCTCACCACATGGAGGAATGCTGCCCCTCTATGTTACTAGGCAGTACTAGGTGGTAGATGACTCACATCAACCAGTGAAATACCACCACTTTGCTTATTGGAGGCTTGAAGTGGTGGAACCCATGTTTAGTCTCTAGAGCTAAGTTCCGGTCAACACTTCCCTATCTCTTCCATCATGCAGTATGATTGATGACTTTTGAAGTTATGATGAACGTCGTGGCGAGATCCAATATTCCTTACATTTCGAGGGTACAGCTCTAAAACGGTTTTCGCAGGCCGGCTGCTAGTTAGTACACCGGACCGAACCTATTGGTAACTCTCTAGGAAGCTTCCGGATCAGCTAGTGTATAATCTTGCTACCTCTACTCTACCAGATAGTGACTGGAGGGAGTCCGAGTAGTGTGTATGCGGGGAGCATTGTCGAGGCCACGTTATGTCAAGGATCTGGGTATATTCTTACCACGTGTACGTCATATCCAAAAATTTCATTACTTCATACAGCATGTCCCACTCACTTTTTCTTACTATTGAATACACCATGAATTGTCAAACTAATAGAGAAAGCTTATCTGCGAAAAGATCCAAACCTCCCAAGGACTTCCTAATTCATTTTACAAATATACGTGGTCTCAATCCTAATCTCAACGATGTCCATTTCCACTTGCAGTCTGCCAAACCCCATATACTTTTTCTGACAGAATCTCAGTTAACGGTTGATTCAACTACTGCTCATCTCAGATGCCCAAATTATTCGCTCTATGATTCCTTTCGCCTCAAAGGTGGTACTTGTGCATATGTCCATTCTGATATTCCCTGTCAGAGATTTGGCAATTTGGAATCTCCTCTCTTTGCTCTTCTCTGGCTTAAAATCTCTCTACCTCATTGTGTCAAATTCATCTGTTGTCTCTACCGTTCTCCCAACTCCACTAATCACTTGGAGCTCTTTGACTTCCTCTCTTTGCAACTTGACTTTCTCCACTCCAACTTTCCTAACAGTGAGGTAATTTTCCTTGGTGATTTTAATGTTCATAACTCCAGCTGGCTTCCGTTTTCCAGTCACACCGACCCAGCAGGTCGAGATGCTGAGGCTTTTGCAATTACTAATGACCTTGACCTAGCACAGATTGTTCATTTACCTACAAGAATACCTGACAATCCTAAATCATACAGCCAACACACTTGATCTTTTTCTCACAAACAACCCTTCTAAGTACACGGTGGAAGTGAGAGGTCCTTTAGGCACTTCAGATCACAACTTGGTGATTGTCTCTTCTCCAATGGAACCTTTATCTCATGGCTATTCCCAACCTCGTGTTGTTTGGTATTACAAGAATGCAAAATTGGATGACCTGCGAGACTTCTTTTCCTTGGTCGGATTACTGTTTCAAAACTTCTGATGTCAACGTTTGCTCAGATCGTGTCAGTGAAATTATTCTTGCAGCAATGGAATCCTTTATCCCACACTCCACTTTAAAATCTCGTCCTTTATCTAAACCTTGGTTTTCCAATAAATGTGCTAAGGCTGTTCAAGAGAAGAATGTTGCATATCGTAATTGGCTTGTTTCTAATTCTTCAGTTTCATTTCTGCCTACACCAAAGCTTGCAACAATTGTAAAGCAGTTATTAATCAGTCCAAACTAGAGTTTGAACAGGCTAAGAGTAGAAAACTTGCTTCTTGCCCTAATGGAAGCCGAGCATTCTGGTCTCTTGCCAAAGCTATTGGCCGCAACTTTTGCCCGTCTCTGCTCCCACCTCTGTCCAAACCAGATGGTTCTGTTGTCACTTCAGCCAAGGATAAAGCTGACCTCCTACCATCCCATTTTTCTTCCAGCTCATGTATTAATGATCTTGGTAAAACACCTCCCACCATTCCCAACACGGTCCATTCAATGCCTCCTGTGGTCTTCTGTCAAAAGGATATCAGGATTTTGATGAATCTTGATGCTAAGAAAGCTCCAGGTCCTGATGGTATTTCTCCATTTGTTCTCAAAACCTGTGCTCCTGAACTTACTCCTATTCTTTGCCGCCTTTTTTCACTTTCTTGTTCCAAATGTGTTTTTCCTTCTGCTTGGAAATTTGCTCATATCCAGCCAGTTCCTAAAAAGGGTGACAAATCCCTCCCATCAAATTATCGTCCCATTGCAATTACTTCTACTCTTTCTAAAGTAATGGAGAAATCAATTAACCGCCAACTCTTAAACTACCTAGAAACCCTCCGTCTGATCAACGATCGCCAGTATGGATTCCATCAGGGTCGATCCACTGGTGATATTCTGGCTTATGTTACCCATTTATGGACTAATTCAATGGAAAGGTTCGGTGAAACACAAGTAGTTGCTCTTGACATCTCAAAGGCTTTCGATTGTGTTTGGCATAAAGGTCTTCTAAACTAGCTTCCATCTTATGGTTTGCCAACTGTCTTTAGTAATTGGTTATCCAGTTTTCTCTCTGATTGCTCACGGAGGGTGATGGTAGATGGCCCTCTGTCTTCTAACTTCTCTACTAATGCCGGTGTCCATCAAGGTTCAGTTCTTTCCCCCACTCTTTTCCTCTTGTATATCAATGACCTTCTTCCATTGACTGGAAATCCTATCCATAGTTTTGCCGAAGATAGCACATTGCATTCAACTTTCGATTTTGAGAAACCTTATCCTGCTCAATCAGCTTCAACTTCTCGAAAATCTGCTACCAATTCCTTAAATACTGATCTTCAGGTAATTCTCTAGTGGGGCAAAGACAACTTAGTTGATTTCAACCCTTCTAAAACTCGGTCTTGTCTTATATCTCGCAAAAAGTATTCTTCTGCTCCTATGCTTATCTTTAGTGACACTCCGATTCCTAGGCAAAATGATATATCTCTTTTGGGGATTACCTGACTTCTAATCTCTCTTGGCACAAGCACATTACAAATATTGCTTCCTCTGCATCTAGAAAACTTGGTTTTCTTTTTCGCTCTCAGCGTTACTTTTCTTCCAAACTGCTGCTCACTCTGTATAAATCGCAAATCCGCCCTGCAATGGAATATTGTTCCAACAACTGGGGTGGTGCCCCCAAAACCTCTCAGGCTTCTTGATTCCATTCTGAAGAGGGCAGTTAGGTTAATTAATGATTCATCTCTAACAGAGTCTCTCCACTCACTTTCTCATAGACATACTGTTTCTGCTGCATGCCTCTTCTACAGATACTTCCATGGGCACTGTTCTTCTTAATTGGCTTCTATAATTCCCACTCTCGCTTTCAAAATAGTCCGAACACGTGCTGCCACCAGCCAACATCCATTTACTGTCCAACTTCAAACCCACAGAACCAACTTTTCATCTTCCTCATTTATTCATTCAACTGCCGTTTTCTGGAACAACCTTCCTTCATATGTATTTCCTGAAAATTACAATCTACAGAAGTTCAAGTCCAATGTCAACAAATATCTTCTTTCGTCTTCTCAACCTCCAACCCAAGCACGGTACTGAGTACTATAGGTTCTAATACCTCTCGTGTTTGGGGTTCACATAACAAAAAAAAAAAAAAAAAAAAAAAAAAAAGAGGTACAGGCTCTGATAGCAATGCCTATGTGTTGTCTATATACGTTGCTGCCATTAAATATGTAGTTGTTGAAAATACAAAGGTTAATGAGGTCATCCCAGTAGTATTTCTGACATGAAAATATATTTTTATATTTGTTGGAATAATCGCTAAACACGGTTTATAGGCTGTTATGAGGGATACTGGTAAACAAGTTTTTAAAGTCGTACGTATTAATATGTTCTACAGTATTATTGTCTTTATTAGTATTTAGGTAATTTAATATCGGGCTATTATTGAGTATAATATTAGAATTAACTACATTGTTGAAAATAATTTTTAGTAGGTGAACGAGCTTATGATGCGGAATCTTGGCATAGCTGTCTCTACACGAAGTGATAAATCTAAAACCAGTGGGTGTTTAATGAAATTTAGGTATGCAGTATATGTAAGGATACATCGTGTTATGGTTAGTTAACTTTAACTTTTTATGCAGGGCCAGTATTTTCTTAGTAATGGAAACTTCGTTTGTCGGTTACTAATTTGTATGTAGGACTATTGTTTAGTTCATTTAATAGTATAGTAGTAATAATAAACCTGTTTTGTATCTTTTTAAGATTCTGTTTAATATTGGCTAGATTGAAAACCTTAGTGGGTGGTAATTTGTTCTATATTTACCTTATTTGTTTTTCGTTAGCCTGGTATGTAAGTGTAAGCCAAATGTGGAAAGCTTCTAAAGGTATGTTGTGTTTGTATGATAGCTTTAGGCAGAATTGCATTAGATCTAAGTGTAGTTGTTTGATAATCGTTTTTGGGCGAAATTTAAAACCAAAAGAAAGGATTTCGCGCAGATCGAGGTAGTCTATGATACTCAGATCTCCGGTGATTATACGTTTATGGTGTTTGTCCACATAGTCCTGATATTGATGTAGATGGCAATAGCATTCGGCCTCAATATCACTATTAACTAGATTGCTAGCAGTTTTTTTGTAATTACAGCCTGTACGTCCAAATGGTTTATTATAGCTGAATCTGGTGTAGATGTGTGCATTTGTAATAGGCAATTCATGTTTGTATATATCGATAATCTTATCTAAGCATATATGATCCAATATAGCGTTGCTGAATTTAATATTAATGTATTCATTAGTAACCATAGTTTTATTATTTAATATAAATTTAAAAATATCCTTAGGTAGGTGGTTGAGGTGTATATTATTATGCTTTTACATATACATATATATATATATATAAAACATTTAACTATATAATATCGGTGTAAATACACCATACTTAACCCATAGATTTCAGCTACGATTGTAGCGTAGAAGGCATTGTTTTAATTGTATCTCATAATGTGGTTGCCTTCACAACAAGATAGCTACTATTGAATTACTTCAAATAAATAACGCTTCTCTAGTAGAGAAGACTACTGTTATTTATTTTCAGCGGTACCACCACCCAGATGATCGTTTCGAAGCTGTTTGGCTTCGTCATCAGTGGGCGGGCAGGTACCCAGGTAATACAACAAGCCATCTCAGTTTCGAAGTTCCAAATACATTACCACCACACCCTTTTGGCATCTCTCATAATGTGGATATAACTTCGCAACCGAGGGGGCTTGTGGTATTACCTAGTTACCTGCCTGCCCACTGATGACGAAGCCAAACAGCTTCGAAGCGATCGTCTGGGTGGTGGTACCACTGAAAATAAATAACAGTAGTCTTCTCTACTAGAGAAGCGTTATTTATTTGAATTCAATAGTAGCTATCTTGTTGTGAAGGCAACCACATTATGAGATACAATTAAAACGATGCCTTCTACGCTACAATTGTAGCTCAAATCTATGGGTTAACTATGGTGTATTTACACCGATATTACATAGTTAATTATCAAAATCCATAAGGATTATGCCTAGTGCATTTAATTTTCCAAATAAAAGATTTAGTATATTGACGGGTGCTGACTCCGCCCAGTGTCACGTGCTCTCCTGTACATACGGAAACATCTGGCACGCGGGCCAGATGACTGTGGTTGCACGTGTTGTGAGTTTTTGTTACTTGTTTTTAAAGAAATTTCGTTTCACTTTTTTTTTTATAAATTCATTGCAGCCCTAGTTTTGTGATGTCAGGTGACATACTGCGATCCCAATTTTTTTCACCTGTTCTCCTTGCAGGGCTAATCCTTTAGTCGGCGGCGAGAAGAGGGGGAAAGCAGTGAAGGAGTTGTGATTCCGCCCACTCATTGCGTTCCCTCTCTTCTCCTCGGCCGCTTGTGGCGGATGCCACGTGATATTAGATCTGAAAATGAGAAAACAAAAGGAACCTGCAAATGCAATTTTTTTTTTAAATCAAGAAACAAAAATGCACGTTACTCGAGGACGACGAAATGTCACGTGACATCACAATACGACGGAGATAAAATGAAGAAAACGAAACAGCACAACGGGAATTTTTTTTTTTTAAATAAGAAATATAAATCTCACAAACCGCGATTCTTCTTGCCTGTACATTACTATACGATTGCACGTGCGTTAACAATTAAACTGCTGTTTGTTAATTGACTAAAAAAATTCTTAAGTTTTTAAAAATTTTTGGTGGGGGCTGTGCCCCTCAAACGCACATGACTGGATTTCACGTGCATTAACAATGGAATTGGTCATTGTTAATGCACAAAACTCACCTCAATAGCCATGGCCTAGCAGGATAATAACCGATTTAATGCACAAACTAACCCTGGCTTTCGTGACCGAACGCTACAGGACGATTTCACGTGCATTTCCAATGAGACCTGACCACTGCTCATGCATGTGTGCACAAAAATACTTTTGTTTTCTCTCTTTTTATGGATACAATAACTGGGAAAACATTGAAAGAAAACTCACCTCATCAGTCGTTTCACAACCGAAGGACAGAAATTCCCGCCACCTGCAGCCACTGATTCTTCTCTCTCGAACATTACAAAAAGATTTCGCGAGCAGTAACCAGTGTTGCCAACTCTTAATATTTCCCGCTAGCCGCATAGTCAAAATCCGCTATCTTTAGCCCTTATCCCGCCAAATTTTTTAAATTTTCATTTGTTTGTACTTTGTAGTGAATAAAAACAAACAAACAAATAGTATATATAAATAGTTATTTATTTTTCTGTTTTTAATATAAAATCATTATCTAAAAATTAGCATTAGCATTAGCATTAGTAGAGGCATTTGATGCAAGAAAGCAAGCTTATGCAGCATCAGCCAAAAAAAAAAAAAAAAAAAAAAAAACACTTCTACTTCACCCCTCCATTCGTTCAAAATACCTCTCCAGCTGAGCCTTAAACTTATTTAGGCTATCAACCTCCACGACAAGCGATGGAAGTCTGTTCCACCAACCAACCACCCGCTGGCTAAAGGCAAATTTCCGCACGTCTATCCTACATCTGTCTTTCCTCAATTTGAATTTATGCCCTCTCAGATGATTATTCTGAGCTAGAGGAAGAATCCCATCAGCATTGAGCATGCTCAAACCATTCAAGGCTTTATACACCTCTATCAGATCACCTCGCTGGTGCCTAGTCTCCAGACACTGTAATTTGCAAAACTTAAGGCTTTCTTCGTAAGAGCACCCCTTTGTTCCATTCACTAATCTTGTTGCCCTTCTCTGTACTCGTTCCAGCAGCTCTACATCCTTCTTGAAATGAGGCCTCCAGACCTGTATACAGTACTCTAGGTGTGGCCTGACCATTGCCTTATACAAGGGAATAATCACTTCCTTTTCCCTGCTGGAAAAATTCCTGTATATCATTGACAATCTCCATGAGCTACTCTTGCAGTCCGTCTGCACTGCTCAGAGAACTTCATATCTGCCTGCACAACCACCCCCAAGTCCCTTTCATTCTCTACCACTGTCAGTGTAGTACCACAGAGTTGATACGTTGCTCTGGGGTTGCTGTTTCCCATGTGTAGTACTTTACATTTGTCAATGTTAAACTTCATTTGCCACCTCTCAGCCCATCTGCTCAACCTTTCCAGATTCTGTTGCAGCAGCATAGTGTCAGTAGTGTCCTTGACAACCCTGCCAACCTTTGTATCGTCTGCAAACTTGGACATTAAGCTTGATATACCATCATCAATATCATTTATAAATACAGAAAATAATAATGGACCCAACACTGAGCCCTGAGGGGCTCCACTAATAACATTGGTCCACGACGAGCAGTGCCCATTGATTACCAATCTCTGTCTTCTCCCCCTCAACCACCCCTTTATCCATAGCAGCAATTTGCCTCCAATGTCACACTGCTCCAATTTGTGCAGCAGTCTTCCATGTGCAACAGTATCAAAAGCCTTTCTAAGATCCAAGTATATAATATCAAAGTTATTCCCTGCATCCATTTCTTTTGTGACTGCATCATAGTATCCAATCAAATTGGTCAGGCAAGACTTCCCCTTAACAAAACCATGCTGTGTCCGAGCTATAACTGAAGTCTTGTCTAAATGATCCTGCAGTGCTTCTTTAACCAGTGCCTTCATTAATTTTCCTGGAACAGAAGTTAAGCTCACAGGTCTATAATTACTTGTGTCAGCCTTTGATCCTCCTTTGTGAATTGGGGTCACATTTGCACATTTCCAGTCTACGGGTACCTCCCCTGAGTCCAAGGAAGCTGTCATAATTATGGCTAAGGGTTTGCTTACTTCCTTTGCTGCCTCCTTTAATATAACCGGATAGATCCCATCCACCCCGGGTGCCTTTCTTGTGTTTATCTTCAACAATTTCTCCTCCACTTTACTCCCAGTTATTTCAAGATTCTGTAGCTTACTGCTAGAGTTGAATACACCTCTGGCATTCCCCTCGCTAAATAACTCCTCATGTGTGAATGTCGATGCAAAATATTCATTTAGTTTGTTAGCTACCTGAGCAGGATCATCAACAGTTGACCCATCAATATCAAGTGGACTAATCTGATTCATTCCCTTCCTTCTAGAGTTTACATAAGTAAAGAACTCTTTGCTATTTTTCTTTGCATCCCTTGCCAAGGATTTCTTGCCAAGGAAAATCTAAATTAATTTCGAAATTCAATACCTCCTCATCATATGGTTCTTGTGTACCTATTTTGCGAAGAACTTCTTCAGGTAAAAAAAAAAAATTTACAACACTTTTCAACTCTTTTGAGCCCCTATCGTACTGATAAGATTGCATTAACCATGCCAACACTCATTCTGTTGCGTGTTTTGTTTTTTACTAGATTTAAGTTGCTGAATATTCTTTCCACATCTGCATTGGATAATGGCAAAATTAAAATACCCAATGCAAATTCGCTAATTTCTTTAAATGGATTTTTACCGCTTGCATCTCGATATTTCGAAACTTCTGACCGAAACTTCATTGTATTGTTGATATTTTCCCATTTAACGAGAGTAGTGTTTATATACTGTTGCTCAATTTTTTCAATTTCTAATTTCGACAATTTTAAATTTTGTAATAAATTTATCAGTGGTTCTTTTTGTTGCTTTAATATATTGTTAACTGAGATTAATGATATTTTTTCTAATTCTTTTATGTTGTCTGGAAGAGGAGTTGTTTTAATTGCTGATACAAATCAATCAAGAAATTACGGCATCTCTCTCTCTTGTTGCCATTTCATCTGTTGTTGTGATAAGTTTATTCATTATTAATTCATTTATTTTTCTTTCAAATTGGTAACCTAAATATGGCTTAGGGTCTAAATAATTATTAATGTCCTCTTCTATCCTTTCAATATGTGTATTTGGTAAAAACATTTTATTGGCAATCATCGACAATAGCATGTTTAAATCATGTAGTAATAATGTAGGATCGGCAGTATTTGATTCAAAAGATTTGTTTACTCTTTGTACTTCAGATAAGATAGGTTTTAAAAATAAAAGATATGCTAAATTACTTTCATCTTTGAACATTGAATAAAGAAGTTCTGCAGTATAACATTTGTCAGTCAAACGAGTTATTTCAAAATGGGCTTTTAATTCAATATACTGTTCTAAAATTCTTGTTATAGTAACTTCAATGGATAACCACCTTGTTTGACACGAATGAACTATCTTTTTCGGATCTGCACCATCGTTTATGGCACTGTATAAATATTTGAATTGATTTTGTCGGCTGGTGGATTTACTAAACCAATTATAAGTTTCAGCTATTCATGAATTCTAGACTTCAAGGGAATGTTTCGCGGGTTGCATGAGATACTGCTAATTGCAAAGAATGACATACGCATTTAATTAATATCGAGTTCGGTACATCGGACTTCAAATGTGTATAAACGCTGTTATTAACTCCAATCATAACGCTAGCATTATCTGTCCCAATGCCCACAAGATTATTTAAAATTTTCCAGCGTTATTTTAATTGAATTTGAAATATTTTCAGCGTTACACTAATTCTACAAGAGCTAAGAATGTAGAAACTCTTTTATCGAATTGCTCACCATAATACACAATTGCAATACCTAATAGTTTTGTTACACTAATATCGTTTGATTCATCTAGTAACAAACTATAGTTTGAAAAGCCATTGAGCACTGACTTCAATAAATCTTTCTGAAAGTGGGGGTGTAGGATATATTTTATAATGCCGCTGCATTTTGTTGGATGAATTTTTAAAGTTTTGGCTGTTTGATCTTGGAATGCATTCTTACATAATTCACCAAGGTGGTCTATTGCCAGTATTGACGAGTGAGCACAAACAAAGAAACTTAACTTTGCTTCAGCTTCCACTGTTTGTAAATTCTTGGTGGGAAAATTTAATTTAGATTGGTTGCCTGATCTATTAGGTGAAAATGGTTCTGCTGACTTAATATGTTTGAAAGTTTTTAAATGACTTTTAATGTCCGAAATTTTAGCAGTAAAATCAGACTTGCAATATTTACATCTTGCTCGAGTTGGATGTCCTGGAATCTCTACTAACCAGTCTTCGAATTGTGGAAAAGCTAACCATTCTTTCCGAAAATTCTGGGTATATTTCGTTTTGTTTTTGTCCGCCATCCCTAGAAAAAAAAGTTATCTATATTTTAATAGTAACCGGATAAAAATTATTATTATTATTACTATTTTAAAGTCATATTAGATATACAAAATTCTTTGAAAAATATGATAAAAAACAGTAAAGAATTATATATTCTTTATAATATTCTTAAATATCTTACTTTAGTTTTTGAACAACATATTATTTAAATTAATATAACGAATTAATTAATTAAATTAATATATAATATAAAAATATATAACGAATATATTTTTAAGTTTAATACTATTTTTAACGAATATAGTATTAAAACTCACCTGTGAATAGTTATTAGAAGCGTTGAATTTAGTTATTAGCACAGAATACAGTCAGTCTTCGTATAACACGTGTTTACACTACACGAATTCGATCATACACGATTTATAAATAGGGGAACGATATCTTCTATAACACGAACCGAATTCGCTTATGCACGATTCGCCTTTGTGTTTACAAGAAATGGCAGTCGAACGCGGAATCACCCCAACTGAACGCAACACCATAGGAATGAAGAAGATTCTGAAAATGTATTTATGTGTTTTATATCAGTGAAGGGGAAACACATTTCACCATAATAACGTAAAAACCAACACAATTCCAGCTATCGGTATAATCGCAAATGCAATTAGATCGAGTTTACTACCAGTTTATAACAGATACCACTAGCAGAAATGCAACTGGAAATTGTTTTTATTGTTTTATGGTAGTAACCCCTAGAAATGTGCTTTAGTAAAATGTGAGGTGTTAATAGTGTATCTCTGCCTTTATGGTGTTGTTTATTCAGTTGCTACACGCGCGCAGCTTTGTTTATGTGAATCAAGGGTGCCTCCTCGTTTTTTAATTGTGCTTTATTCCCTAAAAATGAGTAAAATACTTAAAAGGTGTGAAAAGGAAGCGTCCTGGTTAAGACAGTGCAGATTCGGAGAGAAAAAGAAAAGCAATATCGATAAACAGAGGCGGACTGGGTCAAAAATTCTTACCCGGGAAAATTTATAGTGGCCTCATACTATGGTTTATGGCCAAAATCACACAGACCTCCGGCCCACCGGGGTTTCCACGGTAAGGCTTATGGCCAGTCCGCCTCTATCGATAGAGAAAAAAAAAATGAAATCGTGAAACGCTTTGAGCGAAATGAAAGACCATGTGATATTGCACGTGCTACAGACCTAAATGAGGCAACGCCGAGAATTACAAAGAATGCAGAGAAAATAAAAACAACTTTCATAGCAGGAACAACTCGAAGTGTAATTAAAATACATTAGATTAAGACACAAAGAATTGGAAGAGATGGAACGGCTGTCATCTGTTTGGATCGAAAATCAAATAAAAAACAAGTCTGCTTATGATAGAAGCAAAAGCATTAGCAATATTTTATTACTACCTTTACGTAATAAAAAAAATACGTAATAATCGTAATAAAAAACTTACGTATTTTATTAAGATTATTATTATTTTTCTTTGTTTTTTTTCCGGGTTTAATTTTTATTAGTATTTTATTACGGGAATTTTTTTTTTTTTTTTTTTTTTTTTGGCTGGTGCAGCATAGGCCTCAGGCTTCCTTACACCATATGGAATAATAATAATAAAAACCAAAGAGTTGTTACTCTGTGCTTGCAACAATCCTTCTTCAATTCGAATTTATGTCCCCTCGTATGAAGTCTCAGCAAGACAAAGGATGCCATCTGCATTAGCTTACTCAATCCATTCACACCTTTAATCAATCAGATCTCGTTGCAGGTGCCTAGTTTCCAGAAGCTGCATTTTGTAGAACATCCTTTCATGGCAAAAGTACCCTTTTCTTCGCATCACTATTGCTCTCGTGGGTAGCACAGTTGTTAAGATCTCCGCACACCGGGTGCCAAAGACCAAAGTTCGAGTCCCGTTGATGACGAGACAGAGGAATTTTTATGGGCCTTTTTCACAACATGGCTGAGTTAGTCGGTCACAGGCGAGGGTAACATGGTTTTTTTATCTCGAAAACTCTGGTTTTTCGTCTAGAAAACGGAAAATCAACCTCAGAACACATGCAATTTACAGAGCAATATGGTTTTAGTCGCTGATGCTCAGAAAATCCGATATGTTCTATATGCAATATTCAAAATGTAGCCTGACCGTTGCATTATTATTATTATTATTATTATTATTGCTGCTCTTACATTATTTCTCCCTGATTGGGGGTTCCAACTTGTAACAGGTATTGCTATTAAGTACACAGGGTAGTTGTTGTTATGTGTGATGTTACTGTTGGTCGAGAAACTCTCTGACAATCCTACAGGTGTTCAGGATTGCAACTTTCTGGAGTTCCTTGCAGGTATTCGCTGGGAGACAGATTGCTGTTAGGCCCTTATGTATGGTCTTTGGCATCATACCTGTCGTTGACACGATGTTCAGAATGGTCGTTACTTGTTGCATACGCCACATCTGTTTGATCTCCTGTCTTAGGTTTGTGTACTTCCTAATTTTTTCCGATGGGTTTCTGCAGGTTGCCAGTGTTGGGTACTGCTATGTCAATCAGATAGGTAGCCTTTTCCTTCTTGTCCACAAGGGTTATGTTCGGTCTGTTATGTGAGATTGTGCGATCCGTTATTATGGCTCTGTCCCAGTACAGCTTGTTGATTGGGGTCTATAGTACTGCATGGGGTTCGTATTTGTAGTAAGGTACACTTTGTTCGAACAACTGGTATTTCCTTGCTAGCTTCTGATGTATTATTAGCATTAGCATTAGTAGAAGCATATGATGTAAGAAAGCAAGCTTATGCAACATCAGCCGAAAAAAAAAAAAACGCTTCCATTTCAGCCCTCTGTTCGTTCGAAATACCTGTCCACCTGAGCCTTAAATTTATTTAGGCTATCAACTTACAAAAGGGATGGAAGTCTGTTCCACCAACCAAATACCCACTGCTAAACGCAAATTTCCGCACATCTATCCTACATCTGTCTTTCCTCAATCTGAATTTATGCCCTTTCAGGTGACTATTCTGAGCAAGAAGAAGAATCCATTCGGCATTGCGCATGCTCAAACCATTTAAGGTTTTATACACCTTTATCAGATCACCTCGCCGGTGCCTAGTCTCCAGACACTGTAATTTGCAAAACTTAAGCCTTTCTTTGTAAGATCAACCCTTTGTTCCATTCATTAATCTTGTTGCCCTTCTCTGTGCTCATTCCAGCAGCTCCACATCCTTCTTGAAATGAGGCCTCCAGACCTGTATACAGTACTCAAGGTGTGGCCTGACCATTGCCTTATACAAGGGAATAACCACCTTCTTATCGCTGCTAGAAAAATTCCTGTATATCATTGACAAAACACCATGAGCTACTCTTGTAGCCCGTCTGCACTGCTCAGAGAACTTCATATCTGCCTGCACAATTACCCCCAGGTCCTTTTCATTCTCTATCACTGTCAGTGTAGTACCACAGTATTGATACGTTGCTCTGGCTACCTGGTCGTGTCCATGAGTGTACTCAGTCTGGGTGATCACCTTGCATCCCGCGGTAATGTGTTGGATCGTTTCTGAGGCCAGGTGGCATCGTCGACATGTGTCATCTAACGCTCCGGGCTCCTTGGTGATGTATTTTCTATAGTTCCTGGTGTTGATTACCTGGTCTTGGATGGCGAGCATGAATCCTTCAGTCTCGGAGAAGAGCGTCCTGCTCGTGAGCCATGCATTGAAAGCAATTTTATCAAATGACGCTAATGGAGATCATTATAGTGTCTGCCATGGAGCATCTTCTCTCTCCATCTTTCTAGCTTCATTTGTACCTCCTGGTTGGGGGGCTCCTCGCTTATGTTGAGTGGGGCATATCGCTTGTCTATCTTCCTTATGGCCTGGTGGAATGGTGCCGTGTTGTTCTCCAAGTAATACTTTAGGTTAACTTTCGCTGTTTGCTGTTGTTCTCTCAGGTCTATCAGGCTCCTTCTTCCCTCTTTCCGAGGTATTGTTATTCTCTCCACTGCTGACTTCGGGTGGTGTTGGCGACTCTCAGTCATCATTGTCCTTGTCTTTCGCATGATATCTTCTAGTTAGGTGTTAGTCCAATCTATGACCCCGAATGTGTATGTTAGTACTGCAGCTGCATAGGTGTTTGTGGCTTTAACGTCCGTTCAATTTTGCTTTCAGCAGGCTTCTGAGTCTCTGATGATATTTTTCGGCCAGGCATTTCTTGATTTACTTGTGTTCTAACTGCTCAGCCTGAATCATCCCTAGGTATCTGTAGGTCTCTTCTTCTGTCCTAGCTTTGATTTCTTTACCAGTCAGCAGCTGGTAGTTTCTGCCAACTAATTTCCCTCGTGCAGTGTGTGAGTTTTGCATTTTTCTAGACCAAATTCCATCCTGATGTCCTTGCTGGATACTTCGGTGATCCGGAGTAGTTGCTTTTCGGTTGCCACGTAGAGCTTGACGTCATCCATGTACATCAGGTGGGTGAGGGTGTATAGGTTCTTTCTTCCTTCTTTGAGGTTATATCCATACTTGCTGCCGTTGAGCATGGTGGATACCGGGTTGGGTGCTAGACAGAACCATAGTGGACTCAGAGCAACTCCCAGAAAGATTCCTCTTCTAATGGGGATTGGCCTGGTTATGATGTTCTCGACCTTAATGGTGGTATTCGATTTCGCCATTGTTGCTCTTAGGAAGTTTGTCACTATCGAATTGACCTTGTAGATCTTCAGGGTCTCTATTAGCCAGCTAGGAGGTAAGGAGTCGAAGGCCTTGTGGTAATCGATGTAGGCCGTGTATAGGTTGCAGTGCTTCTTGAAGGTTAGCTCCATAACTGCGGCATCTATGGTTAATTGCTCCTTTCATCCTACATCCTTTGCTCCTCCGCTCGCATCCTTTCTGCTGTTCAGCCATTATGTTTTGACTCTCTATAGTGGTCTGATATCTTCTTAGTTATGCAGATGGTCAGGTTCTTGTACATCGTTGGGAGGAATGTGATTGGCCTCTATTTCGCCGGGTTTCTTGTATCTTCATCTTTAGGCTTCAGATATGTGACTCCCTCAGTGAGAAACTTCGGGATTGTCCCCGGGTGCCTTATCATTCGAGTGAACTGCTCTGCTAGGTGCTTGTGTGTGCAGGTGTTTCTTGTACCAGTAGTTGGGGATGTTATTATTATTATTATTATTGTTGCTCTTTTATATTATTTCTCCCTGATTGGGGTTCTACCTCGTGACTGGCATTCCTATTAAGTACACAGGGTGGTTGTTATGTAATAATAATAATAAAAATAATAATAATAATTATTATTATTTTCTATATGATGCAAGGAAGCCTGAGGCTTTCGTTGCACTTGTCAATAAAAAAAAATAATAATAAAAAATCCTGAGTTACCCAAAGAGAGAGAGAGAAGTAAATCACCAAGAAAGAGAAGAATGATGATATCTAGCTCATAATCCTGGGTGTGCTAAGACCACAGTCACCAGATATGATCCCCTGCAGGGTTTATACAGTACAATGGGATAATCACCATCTGATACCTGCTGGCAAAATTCCTATCCTACTTTGGATATCTGAAAAAATCCTGACATCTGCTAAGATCCCGTCAGCACTACACAGGGTTAATTATTATTACCCATATGGTGCAAGGAAACGTGAAGCTTATGCTGCACCAACCAGAACGTTGCCGTAGTGGGATGTTTTTTAGGAGCATCAGCGACTAAAGCCATATCGCTCCGGTTATACTCTCTGTAAATTATGTGTTCTGAGGTCGATTTTTTGTTTGCTGGTCGAAAAAACCCGAGTTTCCGGCAGAAAAAAACCTACCCACGCCTGAGACTGAGAAACTCAGCCACGTTGTGAAAAAGGCTCATAAAAGTTCCTTCCGTCATCGACGGGCCTCAAACTCAGGTCTTTTCCACCCAGTGTGTGGAGGATGGCGTTCGACCAACTGTAATGCCCAAGAGACCATTGTTCAGAGAAATTCATATCTAACTGCACAATCAACTCCAGGTCCAGTTACACTGAGTGGGATACCTACGTAGTAACGGGTAGGCCCACCTTTCGCCGGGATAAGGGCAATCACACGGCGAGGTATTGAGTCCACTAGTTCATAAAAGCGTTCCACAGGTATTTCCATCCAAGCTTGCTGCGCCGCTGTCCATAACTCTGTCGCATTCCTGGCTGGAGAATTCAAAGCGCGAACGGACATTTCCATAGCATACCAAAGGTGCTCCACAGGGTTCCTGTCCATGAATGGGGAGGCCATTCCATGTGAAAAAATCTTCAGAATGCTCTTCGATGTTCTCATCACCACGGCTCTGTGGAGACTGCACTGCCTCGCTGAAGAGGCCATTGCCCTGTGGGTGTACGATGACAATGAAGTGATGCAAATGGTCTGTAAGAATGGAAACGTAACCTGGACCGTTCAGAGATGCGTCTAAACGTACCATAGGTCCCAAAATGTGCCTGAACAGGCCGCAGAGCATTACCGACCGTCCACCTGCCTGAACAGTTCCTTGTTGACATGACAGGTGCATAGTTTCGTGCGGTTTCTGCCAGATACGCACCCTCCCGTCCGTTTGAAATAACTAGAAACCTACTCACCGGACCAGGAGACCCGTCTCCAATCATCCAAGGTACAATGCCGATATTCCATTTGAGGCATAGTCCTGTGTGGTGGTTACATTGGGACACTTGTTGGTTAGCGGCTCCCATAACCTATTACAGCTAATGATCGCCAGATGGTCTTGGTAGAGACGTTTATGGCACCTCCCTCGTTCAAGCCGGTGGTGATTTGTCCCACTGTCACTCTCCGTTTGGCTGAAACAATGCGAGACAGCCCTCGACGGCCATATTCATCGACCACCTTTCCTCGCAGACAGCACTGTCCATGATGAGCTATTATTCAAGAAATGTATTACCAGGGGTGTAGCTACCGTATAGCAAAAATAGGCAAAACCCAGGGGCCCGACTTCACCATGGCCCATAAACAAATGCAAGTAGGGGCCGCCCCTACTGTGCTAGGGCCTATAGACAGACGCAACATGTAATGATATTTCTCATTGAGGTCTTCAACAATGTGATACCTCTTAGATTCTAGAATAAGGAAGGAATTCTTCTTATATCTTATCGCCAAAATATAACAAATCCAGGCGGAGCCAGTCTTTATTTTGCTTTTACAAATGCAACTTTGTATAGTGATCAGACACCCGTTCGATTACTGTATGGGTACGCGTCATATCGTATGGTGTTCGGGATTCCCCAACTTGACAGACAGGAGGGATACGCCCCATGTATATGAACATTTAGCCATATACGGTGGTCAAAAGTTGTTAGTTGATTAATTTCAATTCAATTCATTATCAAAACAACAAATGACATAAACAATGTATTTGTTTATTATTGCTATTTGTATTTAAAATGTAAAGTTCAAAATTATATCGAGGCACGTGCTATACATGAAATGTGGTAAAACAAAACCCCTGGGGCTCACATCTGGTGAGTATGGGCTTGGCACACCCAGGGTCCTGAGCTGGATATCATCATTGTTCTCTTTCTTGGTGATTCCCTTCTACTTTTGACTCTCTCTCTCTCTCTCTCAGGGTTACTCGGGAACTTTCTTTTTTTTTCCTGGTGCAGCATAAGCCTCAGGCTTCCTTGCATCATATGGATAATAATAATAATAACGATTGATAAAGATCTTGAGGAACAAGTATGATACAGATCGCCGTTTTCGAAAATGGTACTAGAACGGTTATTTCGGATAACCCTTAATGAAAATCCTTCCGCGAAATGCTAAAATTCCTTTAGCCTTTCGCGGTCATTGGGAAGGATTTTCGGAAGATTACAAAGACAATTTTTTTTATCGCAAGTCGATTTATTTTCCTACTATGATGACGTAATGAAACAAATCTAGCGAATATGGGCTTGGCACGCACCTAGGGTCCTGAGCTGTATATCAACTTTCTTCTCTTTCTTGTTGTTTCCTCTCTCTCGGGAATTTTTTTTTTTTTTTTGGCTGGTGCAGCATAAGCCTCAGGCTTCCTTGCACCATATAGCTAATAATAATAAGCCATCTAGTTCAGTAACTTTTTTAAGCGCCACTATCCAAAATGAGTTAATACAATGATGTACAAAATTTAAGGATCAGTTAGGTTTTCATCTGTAGCCTCTCATAGGAGTAGCCTTGATATGGGAATAGCATACAAAGGAACCACGTGAGGTACAGAAATGACGAAGGAAACAACACCAACACAACAACGGAAACAAAACGGTACAGAGGGACTTTACAGATGCATCACTGCCAAAGATGGAACAAAGGGAAGAGGTGGGCCTCAGTAGGATATATGGCCACTCCTAAAGTCGATGCAGGCTTTGCACCGCCTGTCCACACTTAGAACAATGTTGTTGATAAGTTCTTGTGGTAACATCGTCCATTTTTTTGTCAGCGCCATCTTCAGCTGGTGAACATTTTCTGGTGGGTGTGGACGTATCGCTACACGCCCCCCCAGAGCGTCTCATAAATGTTCGATGGGATTTAGATCGGAAGAAACGGCCAAGTCAATCCATACAAACAATGTCCTCACTTTACAAAAGCATATCAACTGCTGCAGTACGATGGGGTGTGGTGTTATCATCCATAAACACGAACTTGGGGCTAATGGCACCTCCGATCAGACGCACATGGGGGAAGGATTACCTCAGTACAGTAGCGTGCACTGGTTACAGTACCGCCTTCCAGTATCTAGTTTTGTACATCCATCCAAGATAACACCTCCCCAGACAAGAACACTTCGACAGCCATATCAATCCCTTTCAATGATGTTTGTGGGGTGATACCGTGTGCCAATCTCTCGCGAGATTAGCTGACATCCAGAATCGCTGCTGAGACTGAATCTGCTTTCATCATTAAAGAGTATTTTAAATAAATATTTTGTTGTGTAACCTTTAGAAATAGTGTTGGTCATTAAGTTTTGAACAGCAGTATACAATGTTTAGGTACCAAATTAACAAAAGGATTAGCACTCAAAATTAATTCAATACCATTCTATTCACTAATTTTAGATACTACTCAAGATCTCACAAAAAAAAGATCAATTAAGTGTTATTGTACGACATGTTCACACAATTCGCGACGAAATTGAAAAATCGAAAGATTTTGAAATTTGTGAAATGTTTTTAGGATTCTATGACATGAATCTACTATAGAGAATTATACAAGGAGTGAGGGAATGATACCAGCAGTGGGGAACATGGATTGCAAAGTAGCAACACATACGACATACCCGATATTCTTCCTGATGAGGTAGAACATGCATTGAAGAAAATGAAGAATCGGAAAGCCCCGGGGGAAGATGAAGTTACTGTAGAGTTGTTAAAATTGGGAGGAAGAGACATAACACAAAAACTGGCAAGGCTCTTCACAAAGTGCATTAGAAAAGGTGTGACGCCTAAGCAGTGGAATAATGCAATCATAGTTTTGCTGCATAAGAAAGGAGATAAATCAGAAATTGGAAATTATAGACCAATTAGCTTGTTATCCCATATCTACAAGTTGTCCACAAGGGTCATTACTAACAGATTAGAAAGAATACTTGATGAGAATCAATCGAAAGAGCAAGCTGGCTTTAGGACAGGATTCTCAACTATGGATCACCTTTACGTAATATCACAGCTAATGGAGAAAGCAAATGAATATCAAACACCATTATGCCTGGCATTTGTGGATTATGAAAAGGCATTTGACTCCATACAGCATAAGGCAATGTTTCGGGCACTGGAAAGACAAGGCATAGATACTCCATATATTATGATTTTGAAGAAAATATATGAGAGTGCTACATCCTTTATTAGACTAGACAAAGACAGTAGCAAATTTAAAATCGAGAAAGGAGTTCGACAAGGAGACACAATATCGCCGAAGTTGTTTACTGCTGCCCTTGAGGAAGCTTTCAGAAGATTAGATTGGTCGCAGAAAGGAGTCAATGTGAACGGAGAGTACCTAAACCATTTACGATTTGCAGATGACATTGTGGTCATAAGCCACGATCCCAAAGAATTAGAGGAAAATCTTAATCAGTTATGCACAGTTAGTAAGGATTTTGGACTAAATATGAATATGGCTAAAACAAAAGTAATGATGAACAAGTATGCCACAGAAAGGGAAATAATGATTGAAGGAGCAGTAATTGAAAAGGTGGAGTCATATACTTATCTGGGACAAGTTATTAGCTGTAATAATGATAAATGGCTGGAAGTCAAGAGAAGAATAAATTTTGGATGGATAGCATTCAGGAAATATAGTCACATACTGAAGAGCAATATCCCAGTTTGTCTGAAACGTAAAATAATGAATCAATGTATACTCCCCACCATTACTTATGGAAGTGAAACTTGGGCACTCACCAAAAGAATGGAAGAGAAGCTAAGAACTACACGGCGAAGAATGGAACGAATTATATTGGGAATCAGACTGTTAGATAAGAAGAGAAACACATGGATTAGGCAGCAAACTCAAGTAAAGGCATTCTTATCAAAACTAAAGAACTAAAATGGTCTTGGGCAGGACACATAGCTCGAAGACATGATGACAGATGGACTAAGAAAATAACAGAATGGTACCCAAGAGGAGCTTGAAGAAAACCTGGAAGACAAAGGCGGAGATGGATAGATGAAATTCATGAGTTTTTGAGTAGTAAATGGGTGGCCAGTGCTCAAAACAGAAGGAACTGGAATGTTGCTGGAGAGGCCTTCATCCTGCAGTGGATTGAAAATGGCTGATGATGATGCATCACATATCTAATGCTAGTACTATGCCGATGATCTGAAGGTATGGACTATTTCTCTTTCGTAGGAATTGTACTATATAGAAGGTGAATACCTCATTGTATAATGGAATGGTTAGGCTACATCTGACTGCATGCACATTTGGAAACCAAATTTCAGGAAGATATGTTGGAAAGGGTGGAGAGAAGAGTAAGCTTGGTTGATCTAAGTGAATCATTTAAGACTGTAACACAAAATATATGATAAATGCCAGTTAAACATTGCAATGATTGGGAAAACTAATGGAGAAGAAAATATCATCCTTTATTGCTGAATTTGATCACAGACTAAACAGAATATGTTTTTTTGAATTTCTTTCAAAAACATATTCTGAATATGTTTTTGAATTACTTCTTTCACTGTATCCCAATTACGAAAATCTCAATTCAAATATTTTGATGCCGAAATAGCTTTTCGCATACTTCTCATTACAAAAGTATCCTTTAAAAACTATTAATATACATAGATATTTCTGCAACATTTGAGTGAATGTATGTGTCAAACTGCATTATCTCATATAATGCTAAAATGAGGGGCTAATACAAAGATATTTATTTATTAAATGAATGTTCATTCAAGGTGCCTTATAACAAGTTCCACTTGGGATGGATGCAATATTGCTGAACATTATTGCTAACACATGCATTACCAGATTTGCCCATTTTCAAATTTACTTTGCCTTACTGTCACATTTTTTTAACATGTGGTTAATTACAAGTAGAGTAATAGATGACTTTTTGGATACCTTTTACATATTTCACAAATTATTTTCTCATGTATATAAACGAATAAATCTGATTTTAGATTAAATTCTTAAAAATGCATTGTCACATACTGTATTTCCACACTTGCCACATATTTCACAAATGAATGCATTTTTCCTTAGAATGAACTAATAGAAGTTTTTTTCAAATAACCTGAGTGTGAAAATGCCATCTCACATACTTCACAAATGAAGGGTTTTAACTGAGTATGAACTAGAAAATGTTTTTTAAGACTGCTTGAAAATGAAAAAGCTTTGCCACGTTTCATAAGAGAATGTTCTTTTCTGTGTGTGAACTAACAGATGCTGTTTCAATATTTGTAACTGTGAAAATGCCCTACTGCACAAGAAGGGTTTTCCTGTGTGTGTGAACTAACAGATGTTTTTCCAATTTATCTGACCGTGAAAATATCTTACCACATATTTCACAAGAGAATGGTTTTTCCTGTGTGTGAACTAACAGATGCCGTTTCAAACAATACGACTGTGAAAATGCCTTCCCACATACTTCACAAGTGAAGAGTTTTTCCTGAGTATGAACTAGAAAATGTCTTTTAAGACTACTTGAAAATGAAAAAGCTTTGCCACATGTTTCACAAGAGAATGGTTTTTCCTGAGTGTGAACTAATAGATGCCCTTTCAAATTTTTTGACTGTGAAAATGCTTTCCAACATACTTCACAAGTGAAGGGTTTTAACTGAGTGTGAACTAACAGATGTTGTTTCAAATTACTTGACTGTGAAAATGCCTTCCCACATACTTCACAAGTGAAGGGTTTTAACTGAGTGTGAACTAACAGATGTTGTTTCAAATTACCTGACTTAGAAAATGCCTTCCCACATACTTCGCAAGTGAAGGGTTTTAACTGAGTGTGAACTAACAGATGTTGTTTCAAATTACCTGACTGAGAAAATGCCTTCCCACATACTTCACAAGTGAAGGGTTTAAACTGAGTGTGAACTAACAGATGTTGTTTCAAATTACCTGACTGTGAAAATGCCTTCCCACATACTTCACAAGTGAAGGGTTTTTCCTTTGTGTGAACTAACAGATGCTTCTTCAATTTATCTGACTGTGAAAATGAGTTTCCACATAATTCACAAGTGAAGGGTTTTTCCCGTGTGTGAACTAACAGATGCTTTTTCAATTTATCTGACTGTGAAAATGTCTTACCACATATTTCACAAGAGAATGGTTTTTCCTGTTTGTGCACTAATAGATGCCGTTTCAAATCACTTGACCGTGAAAATGCCTTCCCACATACTTCACAAGTGAAGGGTTTTAACTGAGTGTGAACTAACAGATGTTGTTTCAAATTACTTGACTGTGAAAATGCCTTCCCACATACTTCACAAGTGATGGGTTTTAACTGAGTGTGAACTAACAGATGTTGTTTCAAATTACCTGACTTAGAAAATGCCTTCCCACATACTTCGCAAGTGAAGGGTTTTAACTGAGTGTGAACTAACAGATGTTGTTTCAAATTACCTGACTGAGAAAATGCCTTCCCACATACTTCACAAGTGAAGGGTTTAAACTGAGTGTGAACTAACAGATGTTGTTTCAAATTACCTGACTGTGAAAATGCCTTCCCACATACTTCACAAGTGAAGGGTTTTTCCTTTGTGTGAACTAACAGATGCTTCTTCAATTTATCTGACTGTGAAAATGAGTTTCCACATAATTCACAAGTGAAGGGTTTTTCCCGTGTGTGAACTAACAGATGCTTTTTCAATTTATCTGACTGTGAAAATGTCTTACCACATATTTCACAAGAGAATGGTTTTTCCTGTGTGTGCACTAATAGATGCCGTTTCAAATCACTTGACCGTGAAAATGCCTTCCCACATACTTCACAAGTGAAGGGTTTTAACTGAGTGTGAACTAACAGATGTTGTTTCAAATTACCTGACTGTGAAAATTCCTTCCAACATACTTCACAAGTGAAGGGTTTTTTCTTTGTGTGAACTAACAGATGCTTCTTCAATTTATCTGACTGTAAAAATGCCTTCCCACATACTTCACAAGTGAAGGGTTTTTCCCGTGTGTGAACTAACAGATGCTTTTTCAAATTATCTGACTGTGAAAATGTCTTACCACATATTTCACAACAGAATGGTTTTTCCTGTGTGTGAACTAATAGATGCTTTTTCAAATTACTTGACTGTGAAAATGCCTTCCCACATACTTCACAAGTGAAGGGTTTTAACTGAGTGTGAACTAACATATGTTGTTTCAAATTACCTGACTGTGAAAATGCCTTCCCACATACTTCACAAGTGAAGGGTTTTTCCTGAGTGTGAACTAACAGATGTGACTTCAAATTACCTGATCGTGAAAATGCCTTACCACATATTTCACAAGAGAATGGTTTTTCCTGTGTGTGAACTAACAGATGTTTCTTCAAATGATCTGACCATGAAAATGCCTTAGAACATATTTCACAAGAGAATGGTTTTTCCTGTGTGTGAACTAACAGATGCAATTTCAAACGATATGACTGTGAAAATGCCTTCCCACATACTTCACAAGTGAAGGGTTTTTCCTGAGTGTGAACTAACAGATGTTTTTTCAAATGACCTGACCGTGAAAATGCCTTACCACATATTTCACAAGAGAATGGTTTTTCCTGTGTGTGAACTAACAAATGTTCTTTCAAATGACTTAATTGTGAAAATGCCTTCCACATACTTCACAAGTGAAGGGTTTTTCCTGAGTGTAAACTAGAAAATGTCTTTTAAGACTACTTGGAAATGAAAAAGCTTTGCCACATGTTTCACAAGAGAATGTTCTTTTCTGCGTGTGAACTAACAGATGCAGTTTCAATATTTGTGACTGAGAAAATGCCTTACCGCACAAGAAAGGTTTTTCCTGTGTGTGAACTAACAGATGCTTTTTCAATTTATCTGACCGTGAAAATACCTTCCCACATACTTCACAAGTGAAGGATTTCTTGTGATTGTGAATTAAGTGCCATTTCAAATAAGATATGCGGGAAAATGACTTGCCACATATTTCACAAGGAAAACTTCTTTCTTGACTATGAACTGATGTCGTCTTAGGTATTTTGATCTTGAAAATGGTTTGGAACATATTTCACAAATGAACTGTTTCTTCCCTTCTGTTTGTGAATATAAAGTTGTTTAAAAGCACCTGCTCTTGTAAATACCTTATGACAAAATCCACAAGAAAAGGATTTCTTCAGAGTATAAACTGTAAGTTTACTTCTGGCTGACTCGGATATATCTCAACTCGAATCCCAACTTAGAAATGTATCTGGATACCGCGAAATTTATCTCTCTTTATTCAATTAACTTTGGGGAATGGGTTTCTGTGATTCTGTTTTTCAATTTGTTTTAAGATAATGAAGGTTTCCTTTCTTTTAAACTGAGATATTGAATTTTCCTGTGCTTCTGTTATTTTATGTCTTTGGAAAAAATTTCCTCATCACTCGCATTTGATGTCATCCTTTGGCTGTGGAGCTGTGATGAAATTCATGGTTACTGTTAACATAGCTTTACATACATTCACTTCAATCTTAACCGCATATTTAATTTAATCTCCTTGTTGAATCTGAAAAAAAAAAAAAAAAGTTAAGAGAATATAAGACAATATCAACAACTAATATAATTAAAACATCTTTCCATCTTAGTGCAATATCAAATGTAAAATCAAAGAGCCGTACCATATTTATTAAAATATATGCTAGTTCACATTTACATATTCAATGTTCATACTCTGACAGAGAGAGAAAAAAAGAATAGTACACTGGTTTGTTTGTTTTATTTATTTTTTTAGGAGCTTTAGCAACTAAGGCCATATTGCTCTGGAGATATGCAGTGGTCATTCAATGATCCTTTCTGCATCCTCCGTATCTGATGGTCATGGTCTCGAATCCCGGTCTAATCAAGAAGCGTGTGCTACACACTGGTGCTCCTGCCCACCTGGCCATGGAGGCACCTGAATAGTACATGTATGTAATGGCACATATGCAACATGAATAACACATCCAAACAGAAAAATGGCCAGTGGATGAAATATAGATTTCTTCCTGTAAATCCTCCCTTTGTGTGCACATATATACATACACCCTACCCTAATATAAGGTATATGCAACCCTCTCCTAACGTACCGAATGGAGCAAACAAGACATAGGAAATGCAGGAACAGCTTTTAATAGCGTATAAGAAATACAACTGACATCACAGACACAAGCAAAATAATCTGTGGAAAGGCATTTAGAAAGAATTTCAAAGTGGCTTAATCATTGCATGCCATATCAGAAATCTCTTTTTGCATGTCCACATGTTAAATATGTTCACTGCATCAACACGTATTAGTGTTCGTAAAGTGCTGGTCTACTGCTGTTCTGTATTGATATTGATGAAGGTGTTGAAGTTTGCAGATGATACAAAGGTGGCAGGGTTGTTAATGACAGTAATGGTAGTGTGCTGCTGCAACAGTGTCTAGAAACTTGGGGCTGATGGGCTGAGAAGTGGCAACTGAAGTGTAACATTGACAAATGCAAAGTACTGCATATGGGTAGAAATATCCCCCAGAGGAACGTACCAACTGTGTGGTACTACACTTAGGGTGGAAAAAAATGAAAAAGACCTGGGAGTAATTGTGTAGTCAGATATGAAATTTTCTGAGCAATGGAGACAGGCTGCCAGGGCAGGTCATGGGGTTTTGTCAATGATATATAGGAATTCTGCTAGCAAGGAAAAGTCCCCCTGATTGTCCCTCTGTATAAGGCAATGATCAGGACATGCCTTGAGTATTGTGTACAGGTCTGGAGGCCTCATTTTAGGAAGGATGTAGATTTGCTTGAGTGTGTACAGAGAAGGGCAACAAGATTGGTGAAGGGAATGAAGGGTCCTCTTACCAAGAGTGGCTCCTTTATTGGTGTTAATTGGGTCTGATATTTGGCCGTTAGAATATTTTATACAGATTTTTGAGTTTTTATATAGGCTTTGTATCGCTTTCTGGAGTTGGGTCGGGATATTTTCTTCACGTAAACTGCAAATGTTTTTCCCAGTTTACATTGTCATATGCTTTTTCATAATCAATAACGGCAAAAATGTTGGTGGGATACTCTTCTGTTCTCCAAAATTTGTTGTAACGAGAAAATGGCACCTATTATGCTACTTCCTTTTCTGAACCCACATTGTTCGCTATATTCGGAGTCTGGGTGCGAGTTAGCCTGTGCGGACATTGCTCCTTAAAGCTCTTGAAAACAGAGAAGTTTTTCCTGATTTATTTTCTGTTTTATTAGTTTAAATTGTCATATTAACTTATTTTCTAGAATAGCTTTATATTCCTAGTTACGATACTTAGTTTAAAGTTTAACTTAGACAGAGATTTTGTAGATATTACTTAGTAGCGGTAACGGTATCAAATCCACGTGTCACAAATTGAACGAGAGGTCTTTTCTTTTAAACAAATTTAGTCGATTTATTAACCAATTGTTATATCAAATTATCTTCTATAAGTAGATTATAGACCTAGTCAGGATCCTTAGTTTATTCTAAATTGAGATAGCGAGATTTGGAAGCTAATCAATACTTACGAGTCCGTAGAAATACCGTTCATGAATTCCCGCCATTTTTACACGATAGCATATGCTTGGTGTAGTATAGTGCATAATATAATATTGTCAATTAATCAGTAAATCTATTAATCTTCATAATCTTTATTGTCAATTAAATTGTACTTTTAACTCTATATATATATAACGACTTAATCGTAACAAATAATTAATACATAACTATAGTGGTACACGTGATACGGAAGTTGTATAAAGGTAACTCGTTGAAAACACTAGATACCGAAAAAAAAATATATATAACATAACTGTTTTGGGATATAACTTAAGGATTTAATTTTTGTTTTGAATTTTATTGAATTAAATCGGAATCATGACTCTGACCAGAGCAGCAAAGCAAAAGGCTCAAGCTAATGGGAGTGCTGTGGTTCAGGGGAGAACTGAGGGGGGCAGTTGCCCTCTGAATCACAGTCTTTTAAAATGCACTGTTTGCTTGATGTTTGCGGAGCAGTCAGGTACGGGACATGATATTGCCAAGGGGGATGTCTTTGTGTGTGCACGATGTAAGGAGTGCAAGGATATCAGGCGACAACTCAGCATTGTTATGGGCCTTTATGAGACCTTGAAGGATAGGGTGGATGCCCTCGAAGGAAATAAATTAAGGGGCCCATCAAGCTCTCAGCTGCCCACATCAACGCCAGAGCTTGCACTTGGTCATCAGGCAACACAGACGCAGCCCCCTAGGCAGAATGCGCTGGTCCCACAGGAACTAGTAGTTGTTGGTGACTCTATTGTCAGGGAAACGGGGAACATGCTTTGTAAAAAGGATAGGTGGAATAGGACCAGGGTATGTCAGCCAGGGGCAAAGGTTGATGACGTTGTAGAGCGGATATCATCTTTTAAGGGCACAAAAGGTGATATAGTTGTACATGTTGGCACTAATGATATTAAGAGTAGGAGACCGGCGGAATCACTTAGCAAGTACAGGTCACTGTTGAAAAAAAGCCGTGAATTAGGGCTGAACTTGAAAGTGTCTGCAATTCTGCCCAGACACGATAGGAGGGAGTATATGATGAGAGCCTTGTCGATCAATTCGGCCCTGGAGGGATTGTGCAAGGCTCAAGGGGTAGAATTTTTTTCAGCCTGGACTGTACTTGTTAACAGGAGAGATTGCTTCTACAGGGATGGGATACACTTAAATAGAAAGGGTGCAAGAATTTTTGCTGATGCTGTCGAGGCAGTGTTAGGTGGGTCGGAAAACTGCTAGTTGGGGGGATACAAGGACTAGTAGATTAACAGTAGCCACTGGCAGAGGCGGAAGTGATTCTTGCACTGCTTCTATTGAAATGAGCAGAAGCCTGAAAAACAAGATGCAGGATATTTCAGAGACTGCTGGTAGTCATTGCGGTACAAGTAAACACATGGGTTGTGTTAGGGTAGCTAAGAATAGAAACAGGTGCATGTATATCTGCGTGTACACCAATGCTAGGAGTTTGGTAAATAAATTTGATGAATTTGAGGTATTGCTCAAAACATCAAAGGCAGATATTGTTGGGATATCAGAGACGTGGTGTCGCACAGATATAAGTAATGCGGAACTGGAATTTGGGGAATACAATGTGTATAGAAAGGATAGACAGGACAGGAGGGGAGGAGGGGTTATGCTATTAAGAAACACAAAGTCCAAGGAAGTGAAGCCAGTCGACATCGATGGACAGGGCTGTGTCGAGTCAGTTTGGTGTGACATAAGCATAGGGAAATCAAAATTGAGAGTAGGAGTGTGCTATAGGCCTAATGACTCTGATGAGTATAATAAGATATTGTACAGGGAAATAGAGTGGGCCAGTAAATCAGAGAGTCTTATAATGGGGGATTTTAATTTCCCAGATATTGACTGGAATTTGTGGGTTGGTCACTCGCACACTAGCAAGGCTTTTGTGGATTTATTGGATGATTGTTTTCTACATCAGCATGTTCGTGAGGCAACAAGAGGGAGCAATACTCTTGATCTGATTATCAGTAGTGATTCTTCATGCATTAAGAATCTGCAGATAAATGAACCACTAGGTGGCAGTGATCACAGTGTGTTGAAGTGGGATTTACTCAAGGAGGTAATTACCATCAGAGGCAAAGGGAAGGGTTTTTGTTTTCGTAAAGGCGACTATGATGGTCTGAGACAGTATTTAAATTTTTTACAGTGGGACCAACTGATGATGTTACCAACAGCAAACTCAAAATGGGAAGCATTCAAGGAACTAATCTTGGAAGCTACCAGGCTTTACATACCAACTAAGAAATACTGTTCAAGGTTTAGGCCTAAATGGTTGTCAGATGAACTAATGAGACATGTGGCAGAGAAGAAAAACGCATGGGATACATAGAAATTAATGGGTGACATGGAAGCCTATGATAGATATAAGTTGGTCTGTAACCAAGTCACAAAGGAGATTAGGCAGGCAAAGGCAGACTATGAAAAATCCTTGGCAAAGGATGCAAAGAAAAACAGAAAAGAGTTCTTTACATACTTGAACTCGAAAAGGAAAGGGATGAATCAGATTGGTCCACTGGATATTGATGGTTCAACAGTTGAGGATCCTGCTCAGGTGGCTAACAATCTAAAGGAGTATTTTGCATCTACATTCACGCATGAGGAGTTATTCAGGAAAGAGATTGTTGAGGATAAACATAAAAAAGGCACCTGGGGTGGATGGGATCTATCCAGTTATATTAAAGGAGGCAGCAAAGGAAGTATGCAAACCCCTAGCCATAATTATGAGAGCTTCTTTGGACTCAGGGGAGGTACCCATAGACTGGAGATGTGCAAATGTAACCCCAATTCACAAAGGAGGATCAAAGGCTGACACAAGTAATTATAGACCTGTTAGTTTAACTTCTATTCCAGGTAAATTAATGGAGGCACTGGTTAAAGAAGCACTGCAGGATCATCTAGACAAGAATTCAATTATAGCTCAGACGCAGCATGGTTTTGTTAAGGGCAGGTCTTGCCTGACCAATTTGATTGGATACTATGATGTAGTCACAAAAGAACTGGATGCAGGGAATAACTTTGATATTATATATTTGGATCTTAGAAAGGCTTTTGATACTGTTGCACATGGAAGACTGCTGCACAAATTGGAGCAGTGTGGCATTGGAGGCAAATTGCTGCTATGGATAAGGGGATGGTTGAGTGGCAGAAGACAGAGAGTGGTAATCAATGGACACTGCTCAACGTGGACTAATGTTATTAGTGGAGTTCCTCAAGGTTCAGTGTTTTGTCCGTTGTTGTTTTCGGTGTTTATGAATGATATTGATGATAGTATATCAAGTTTAATGTCCAAGTTTGCAGATGATACAAAGGTTGGCAGGGTCGTTAAGGACACTACTGACGCTATGCTGCTGCAACAGGATCTGGAAAGGTTGAACAGATGGGCTGAGAGGTGGCAAGTGAAGTTTAACATTGACAAATGTAAAGTACTACATATGGGAAACAGTAACCCCAGAGCAACGTATCAACTCTGCGGTACTACACTGACAGTGGTGGAGAATGAAAAGGACCTGGGGGTAATTGTGCAGGCAGATATGAAGTTCTCTGAGCAGTGCAGACGAGCTGCAAGAGTAGCTCATGGTGTCTTGTCAATGATATACAGGAATTTTTCTAGCAGGGATAAGGAGGTGATTATTCCCTTGTATAAGGCAATGGTTAGGCCACATCTTGAGTACTGTATACAGGTCTAGAGGCCTCATTTCAAGAAGGATGTAGAGCTGCTGGAACGGGTACAGAGAAGGGCAACAAGATTAGTGAATGGAACAAAGGGTTGCTCTTACGAAGAAAGGCTTAAGTTTTGCAAATTACAGAGTCTGGAGACTAGGTACCGCCGAGGTGATCTGATAGAGGTGTATAAGGCTTTGAATGGTTTGAGCATGCTAAATGCCAATGGGATTCTTCATCTTGCTCAGAATAATCACCTCAGAGGGCATAAATTCAAATTGAGGAAGGACGGATGTCGGATAGATGTGCGGAAATTTGCCTTTGGCCAGCGGGTGGTTGGTTGGTGGAACCGACTTCCATCATTTGTCGTTGAAGTTGAAAGCCTAAACAAATTTAAAGCTCAACTGGACAGGTATTTCGAACGAACGGAGGGGTGAAATGGGAGTGGGGTTTTTTTTTTTTTTTTTTGATGCTGAATAAGCTTGCTTTCTTGCATCATATGCCTCTACTAATGCTAATGCTAATGCTATTTATTAAGTTTTTCTTTAGTATATTAGAGTATAACCTTGAAGTGGTTGATAGCAGTGTTATCGCTCTGTATTGTTAGGTTTATATCTAGAGCCATTTTTGTATAAATTGATTACTATTCTTGTTTTCCAATCTTTGGGTATCTTTTGCTTATGCCATATGATGTTAAATAATTTTAGCAGTGCATTTTTTAATAAGTTGCCACTATATTAAATAGTTTGACATTCAAATTGTCTATGCCGGGGCCTTTTCAGTTTTTTGATTTTTGTAATATTAACTCTATCTGTAGTTCTTCCATTGTTATATTTTCTTCATCTTTAGTTACAACAGATTCACATTCCTGTTCCATAGTCCCGGGGGGGCTATACCATAGTTTGGAATAGTGTTTCTTCCATTCTGCTCGAGAGATGGATTTTGTTTTTATTTGATCATTTGTGTCTAGTTGTAATTTCTTAAAAATTTTGAAACCTCTTCTCTGTGGGTCCAAGATTTCACGTTTGAAGAATCTAACAAATTTATCCCATTCACCTCGTTGCATTCTTTTGGTTAGTTTTCTGAATTCTGCTGAAAGCTTTTTATATTTTTTGTAGATCTTTGTAGATGTAGGTCTTCATGATGTGGGAAAAACAAAGCATAGTTACGCGATCGACTGAGTGAACATGATAGAGTCATCAAGATGGCTGATTATGGAGGATCAGCCATAGCTGGACATGCTTGGGAGACTGGGCATTGTATTTTGGCCAAAAGAGCAATAGTTGTCAATAGAGCCCATGGTTTCTGGAATCGGAAATGGTTGGAGAGCTTGTGGATATGCTCGTACAGATGCTACAGTATTAACAGGGATAAGGGCTGCCGTATTCATCCATTCTTTGAGTCTCTTATCCTGGAAGGGACGATCAGGTTAGAATGGTTCATGCCTGAGTCATTTCCTGTTCCAATGTATGGGAAGTTAATACTGCTCGTGTGCTGTAGTGGGCCGTAGCAGACCTGCTGGTATGTAGTTATATATACAGTATATTGTTTGTATAACCCATAACCATTCCAGCTGATGAAGGCAAGTGCTGCTGCCGAAAGCTATTGCATAGTAGTTTTAATCTTTTAACGCTTTTAACTTTATTATTTTATACTCTTTTATTTTATTTTATCTTAACCACAGTTTATATATTTTTATTGTACAGATTTATTTTATTTTATATTAAGGTTATATATTACAGTGTTTGAGTCAGTGTTTAGTGCGTCAAAATGAATCATCGTGTTCCTGACTCCGGAGGCCTTTTCAATGCACTTACATTTACTTTATCCTCAAGAAACCGGACAAACCACCAACACAGCCAAGTTCTTACCAGTCCTTCTTCCCATTCTTGGGAAAATATTGGAACGATTACTGCATACCAGAGCAACCAACTATTACAATCAGACAGATTTACAATCCCCACACCTGCATGAGTTCAAGGAAGGCAGTTGCATTGAGGATGCTCTGTTGACACCATTGTTCCACAACTGATCAAAAATATCAAGTTGCTGTCTCCATAGACTTTGCAGGAGCCTTCGTGCAAAATTAGGTGTCTGAGGCAAGCCGCCCTCCCCTCCAAAAAATCTGTACTCCTGCCTGAAGAATTATCTGATGGGTTGCACAGTCATGGTCCGTACAAAATACAACGAATCCCCAAGTTTTTACCAAAGGTTGACCCAGGTGTCTGTGCTTGGGCCAATTTTCTGGTCAATCATATTAAAATATCAACATACAATATGCAAGAATTCCAGCCTTTGCGGACAACCTGATCATCATTACAGATGCAAATACACATGCTCAGCTTGAGGAAAGGACAAAATTTGGCCCTAAAAATTATCATAATTGGACTACCACACAAACTAAAAATATCAACAGAAAAGAATATTCTAATCAAAAGCAGCCTCAGTGCCAATAGATCACCAAAAATCAGGATTGCTAGCAGATCGGTAAAACCTATAACCAAATTGAAATATCTAGGAGTTAGTTGAAAGTCAACTTACATTCCATCCGCATCTACGACAGTGTGCAGAAAAGAAGAACGTTAATATTCATCTACATGGCTGATCTGCTCTCTGCTATGGTGCAGGTGCCTCAAGAAATATAGAAAAAAACTGGATATAATAGGCAGATCCTACTCACCATCACCAGGGCATACTACACTGTCAGCACATCTGCACTTCACGTCCTGGCAGGTGCACACCCCTTACATATAGAAGTAATTGCAAGATGGCTCTTTTACCACCATTGGAAAACTCTGCCAATGACAATCATGGACTGTGTTCTCAACCTCGCCAACAACCAGAAACAGGAAATGAAAAACATTGTATCCCACTTTCTCCGTAAATGGCAGTTGGACTAGACTGCCTTGATGACCTATCTGAACACACCACATCTTGGTATGCTCCTGGCCTGCACATTACATATATATTAATCAATCATGGTTCCTTCAAAGCCAAGTTAACCAAATAGGAATTAATGATAACCCTCTGTGTTTGCAGAGAAGATGAAAATTGGGAGCAAATGCTTTACAACTGCCACCTTCACCATGCCCTAGAAGCTGCATGCTCACCCTACTACTGTCTCTCCCTCATGGTGAGGGGCAATACCTCCTTGCTAATGAAAACACCTACAAACAACTCTCAGCCTTTGAACAAGCTGATTTTGAGTTCAGGAGGTCAATTCTATCACAGTTCAGCCAGCAGCAAGACCAGTAAACTAGTTAAAGGAAACTCACTTGAATAAACTATCGAAAAGTACTGCAAAATGGGATCCCTCTAGCCTTGCAATTCTTTCACTTTTCCATATCTACCAGGAGAAATCCACTCTTTGTCCTTCACTTACCTACCACAACTGAAGGATGCCTTCCTTCCTTCCTTGTCCTTCTATCCTCCTCCCAACTATGAATCTCACTCTAATGCTATCTACACCCACTCATCTTTTTTTTTCAACCGGTCTCCATCCAGAAAGCCCAGGCAACCCTAGCAGAGACCAGCCATAATGGGGAGCTGGCTTACTTCCCAGTGGTAGTGAAGGGCAATGTTGGGTCCCGCTAGGGGGACCTGCAGCCAGACAACAACAGAACAAAACAATACGCTATAAACCAGACACTAAACTTTAATTGGATTTTGGAATTGGAAATGCAGAACTACTTTAATAAGTAGTTCTGCATTTCATCATGTATGTACATGTAGGAAGTTGTACCTAAACCCCAAATACTATGTCATTTCTTGTTATACATGAAGCTTGCCTAAATCATTGTGTAGAATTTGGCCTGGTTAGCCTCATTAACTACCTTTTTGACCTATATATCATCTGCAGAGTTCAACACCATACTATTAATTTTTTCATGTATTTTATTCATAAGGAGAAACAAACTTTCAGGGAGTCCACTGTGAAGAATAACTATTTATAACAACCTTCTGGCTCCTGAGCTTCAGCCATTCCTCAAATACACTGCAATAATCTCTTGCCATTTTATTTTATTTTATTACATTTCTTTGAGAAATATATTTTCTTTAGTAGTGTTTACTGGACGAATGGAACCTGTCAGTGGGTTAAATTTTAGCTTTATTGAATTGAACACAACCTATTAATTATAAGCTGCTAAACTTAATTAAAAATATTGAATGAAAATAGTGAGGGAAACTAGTAACAATAATAATATAAGTTTTTATCATAATTGAGAAATTTCAAGGTCACCAATCCCATGGATTGAAACACACTCACAATGGCACCTAACAGAAATAATGTGAACCAGGGGCATAGCTAACATATAGCAAAAGTAGGCAAAGCCTAGGGACCATTAGTGAATTAGGGTCCTACTTCACCAGGGCCCATAAACAGATGCAAGTAAGGGCCGCCCTTACTATGCTAGGGCCTATAGACAGACACAACATGTAATGAAAATATTTTTCTCACCGAGCTCTTCAACAATGTGATACATCTAGAATAAGGAAGGAACTCTTCATATATAGTATCGCCAAAACATAACAAACCCAGGTGGAAGGAGTCTTTATTTTGCTTTTAGAAATGAAACTTTGTATAGTGATCAGACACCCATTCGGTTACTGTATGTGTATGGGTCATATCGTATGGTGTTCTGGATTCCACAACTTGACAGGAGAATAGGCCCTACGTACACGAATATTTAGCCACATAGGAGGACAAAAGTTGTTAGTTGATTAATTTCAATTCAAGTTTGTTCAAGTTCAAATCATTATCAAAACAACAATTTACATTAAAAAAATGTATTTGTTTATTATTGCTATTTGTATTTAAAATATAAAGTTTAAAATTAAATTAATAAAATTTTTAGTTAAAAATATATGAAAAGAAAAAGGGAAAGAGTGGAGCCCAAAAACGAACAATGAAGAAAGCAAAAGAACAAGTAGTCCATAAATATATTACCTCAAATAGATCATTTCTTTACAAAACACAGTAATGAATTATGTCCTGAAGAAGATAAAGGAAAGACCAGTATTGAATTAGAAAATGTGGAAAAGAATGCTGCTGGTGTAAATACACTGCAGGATCATCAAACGAAAACAATTCAACAATCATAGATATGCCCTCATCAGAAATTAGTGTTCCCTCAAGCGATCTTGGAGAATTTTTTTTTTATGTTAACCCCAAAAACACAAGAAGTATTAGAACCTACAGTACTTTGTACCATGCTTGGGTTGGAGGTTGAGAAGATGAAAGAAGATATTTGTTGACATTGGACTTGAACTTCTGTAGACTGTAATATTCAGGAAATATGAAGGAAGGGTGTTCCAGAAAACGGCAATTGAATAAATAAACAAGGAAGATGAAAAGAGTTGGTTCTGTGAGTTTGAAGTTGGACAGTAAATGAATGTTGGCTGGTGGCTGCAAGTGTTTGGACTGTTTTGAAAGAGAGCGGGAATTATAGAAGCCAAGTGGGGGAAAGAACTGAACCTTGGGGAACACTGGCATTAGTGGAGAAGTTAGAAGAGAGAGACCATTTACCATCACACAAAGTGACAGATCAGAGGGAAAACTGGAAAACCAATTACAAAATACAGTTGGCAAACCATAAGATGGAAGCATGTTTCAAAGACCTCTTTGAGATGTCATGAGCAACTACTTGTGTTTCACTGAACCATTCCACTGAATTAGTCCATAAATCAGTAACATTAGCCAGAAAATCACCAGTGGATCGACACTAACGGAATCCACAACTGGTGATCGTTGATTAGATGGAAGGTTTCTAGGTAGTTTAAGAGTTGGCAGTTAATTGATTTCTCCATTACTTTAGAAAGAGTAGAAGTAATTGCAATGGGACGATAATTGGATGGGAGGGATTTGTCACCCTTTTTAGGAACTGACTGGATATGAGCAAATTTCCAAGAAGAAGGAAAAACACCTTTGGAATAAGAAAGTGAAAAAAGGCGGCAAAGAATAGGAGTAAGTTCGGGAGCACTGGTTTTGAGAACAAGTGGAGAAATAGCATCGGGATCTGGAGCTTCCTTAGCATCAAGATTCGTCAAAATCCTTCTGAAATCCTTTTGATGGAAGCCACAGGAGGCACTGAATGGAGCATGTTGGGAATGGTGGGAGGTGTTTTACCAAGATCATTAATACATGAGTTAGAAGAAAAATGGGATGCTAGCAAGTCACCTTTATCCTTAGCTGAAGTGACAACAGAATCCTCTGGTTTGGACTTAGGTTTTGGGTTTTTTTTTTTTTTTTAGGAGCATTAGCAACCAAGGCCATATTGTTCCAGAATATGCGGTGGTCATTCCCTGACCTTTCTGTCATCCTCCGTATTTGGTGGTGACGGGCTCGAACCCCGGCCTAATAAAGAAGCGTGTGCTACGCACTGCTGCTCCTTCCCACCTGGCTACGGAGGCGTCTCTTGGACTTAGGTAGGAGCAGAGATGGGCAAAAGTTGCAGCCAATAGTTTTGGCAAGAGACTAGAATGTTCGGCTACCATTAGGGCAAGAAGCAAGTTTTCTACTGTTAGCCCATTCAAACTCTAGTTTGGACTGATTAATAACTGCTTTACAATTGTTGCGAGCTTTGGTGTAGGCAGAAAATGAAACTGAAGAATTAGAAACAAGCCAACTACGATATGCAACGTTCTTCTCTTGAACAGCCTTAGCACATTTATTGGAAAATCAAGGTTTAGATAAAGGATGAGATTTTAAAGTGGAGTGTGGGATAAAGGATTCCATTCTTGCAAGAATAATTTCGCCGTCACAATCTGAGCAAACGTTAACATCAGAAGTTTAAACAGTAATCCAACCAAGGAAAAAAGAAGAAAAGAAATCTCGCACTTCATCCCACTTTGCATTCTTGTAATGCCAAACAACACGAGGTTGGGAATAGCCATGAGATAAAGGCTCCACGGGAGAAGAGACAATCACCAAGTTGTGATCTGAAGTGCCTAAAGGACCTCTCACTTCGACCGTGTATTTAGAAGGGTTGTTTGTGAGAAAAATATCAAGCGTGTTGGCTGTATGATTAGGATTTCCAGTATTCTTGTAGGTAAATGAACAATCTGTGCAACGTCATTAGTAATTGCAAAAGCCTCAGCATCTGGACCAGCTGGGTCGGTGTGACTAGAAAATGGAAGCCAGCTGGAGTTGTGAACATTAAAATCACCAAGGAAAATTACCTCACTATTAGGAAAGTTGGACTGGAGAAAGTCAAGTTGCAAAGAGAGGAAGTCAAAGTGCTCCAAGTGATTAGTAGAGTTGAAAGAACAGTAGAGACAACAGATGAATTTGACACAATGATGTAGAAAGATTTTAAGCCAGATAAGATCGAAGAGAGGAGATTCCAAATTATCAAGTCTCTGATGGACTATTAGAACAGACATATGCACAAGTACCACATTTAAAGCGAAAGGAATCGTACAGCGAATAATTTCGGCAACTGAGATGAGCAGTAATTGAATCAACCGATAACTGAGATTCTGTCAGAAAAGGTACATGGGGTGTGGCAGGCTGCAAGTGGAAATGGACATCATTGAGATTAGAATTGAGACCACATGTATTTGTGAAATGAATTAGGAAGTGTTTGGGAGGTTTAGATCTTTTTGCAGACAAGCTCGCTCTATTAGTTTGATCCTTGACATAATGTGGCCTCGACAATTTCCCCAGCATACACACTACTCGGACTCCCTCCAGTCACTATCTGGCAGAGTAAAGGTAGCAAGATTATACCTCTATACACTAGCTGATCCGGAGAGTTACCAATAGGTTCAGTCCGGTGTACTAACTAATGCGAACACTGTTTTAGAGCTGTACCCTTGAAATGAAAGGAATATTGGGTCTCACAACGATGTTCATCATAACCTCAAAAGTCATCAATCGTACTGCATGATGAAAGAGATGGGGAAGGGCTGAGAGGAACTTAGCTGTAGACACTAAATATGGGGGTTCCACCACTCCTATAAGCAAAGCGGTGGTATTGCACCAGTTGATGAGAGTCATCTACCACCTAGTACTGCCTGGTAACATAGAGGGAAGGCAATCCTCCATTTGGTGTGAGTGCCACACTTTGACCACTGCTTACGTTGGTTCACACCTGGGTGGTCACTCACCATGTACTTGTGCATGGAGGTTATACCCAGGATTACTAACAGTCCCACCATTGTGATGGTGCAAGCAGAGGATTTGGCTGTCACAGACCATCCAGACTTCGCCGAAATTGGGTCCACTTGACTTGAGTGTCACCCGAATATCAGTTTTACCGGAATTTTAGACTCCCGGGTAGCAAGTACAGCTTGTCTGGCATATCTGAGAGAATGTCTGTGACAACCTCACAGACATTCAACATTTCCGATGAAAGAAAAAGAAACATTATGAGTTTGTCACCTCAGAGACCTAAAGGACTATTTTCAAGGGATTCTGAACAACAAAATATAAATTTTAGTGACATGTACTGTACCACTATGCTACTTCAACATATGGTCCAGTTCCTCGTTTGAGACTGTGCTACTTACAAATTTTAGATGCTGCATGTTCCCAACCATGCTGGCTGTTTTCAAATATTAAAAGTCAGTGGTGTTCTGGACTACGAGATTGGAAAAATCTATCTTTTTGGATAAAAACTCCATGTTTCTCAACATCATATCGAGGCATGTGCTATACATGAAATGTGGCAAAAGAATGCAACAATCGATAAAGATCTCGAGGAACAAGTAAGATACAGATCCTCGTTTTGGAAAATGGTACTAGAACAGTTATTTCAGATAATGCTTGTTGGCTAAAAATTCTTTAGCATTTCGTGGTCATTGGGAAGGATTTTCTGAAGATTACAACGGCAATTTTTTTTATCACAAGTTCATTTAATTTCCTACTATGATGACGTAATGAAACAAACTATTAATAAGTCATCTGGTTCAGTAACTTATTTAAGCCCCACTATCCAAAGTGAGTTAATAGATTGTTCAAGTACCAAATAAACAAAAGAATTAACACTCAAAATTATTTCAGTAACATTCTATTCACTAATTTTAGATACTACTCAAGATATCACAACAAAAGATCAATTAAGTGTTATTGTACGACATGTTCACATAATTTTTGAAGAAAATGAAAAATCCAAAGATTTTGAAATTTGTGAAATATTTTTAGGATTCTATGACATGATATCATTCATGTATTAGTAATTTGCAGATAAAAGAACCACTAGGTGGCAGTGATCACAGTATACTGACGTGGGATTTACTTAAAGATTTAATTACCATCAGGGGTAAAGGAAAGGGTTTTTGCTTCTGTAAAGGCGAGTACAGTGGTCTCCGACAGTTTTTAAATTCTGTACAGTGGGATCAACTGACGATGTTACCAACAGTAAATTCTAAGTGGGAAGCATTCAAGGAATTAATCGTGGATGCTACTAAAAGTTTCATACCTATTAAGAAATACTGTTCAAGGTTTAGGCCTAAATGGTTGTCAAATGAACTAATGAGACTCGTAACAGAGAAGAAAAATGCATGAGATGCATATAAATTATCAAACGTCTCAGAAGTCTATGGCAGATATAAGTTAATCTGTAATCAGGTGACAAAGGAGGTTCAGCAGGCGAAGGCAGATTACGAGAAATCCTTGGCAAAAGATGCTAAGAAAAACAGCAAGGATTTCTTTACTTATATAAACTCTAAAGGGAAAGGGATGAATCCGATTGGTCCGCATGACATCGATGGTTCGACTGTTGATGATCCTGCTCAGATAGCAAACAAACTGAATGAGTATTTTGCATCTACATTCACACGTGAGGAATTATTAAGGTTTGAAAATGGCAGAAGGTTATCAAATTGTAGCAGGATACTTAATAATTTTGTAATAACTGAGAGCAAAGTGGAAGAGAAACTGTTAAAGTTAAACGTAAGAAAAGCACCTGGGGTGGATGGGATCTATCCAGTTATATTAAAGGAGGCGGCAAAGCAATTAAGCAAACCCTGAGCCATAATTATGAGAGCATCCTTGAACTCAGGGGAGGTTCCCACGGACTGGAGATGTGCAAATGTATCCCCAATTCACAAAGGGGGATCGAAGGGTGACACGAGTAATTACAGACCTCTGTTCTGGGTAAAATAATGGAGTCGCTGGTTAAAGATGCATTGCAGGATCATCTAGACAAGACTGCAGCAATAATTCAGACACAGCATGGGTTTGTTAAGCGAAAGTCTTGTCTGACAAATTTGATAGGGTATTATGATGTGGTTACAAAGGAACTGGATGCAAAAAATAATTTTGATATCATCTATTTGGATTTCAGGAAAGCTTTTGACACTGTTGCGCATGTTGCGCATGGAAGACTATTGTACAAATTGGAGCAGAATGGTATTAAGGGTAAGTTGCTACAATGGATAAAAGGATGGTTAAGTGCGAGAAGGCAGAGGGTGGTAATCAATGGGTGCTGCTCTTCTTGGACTAATGTTATTAGTGGAGTTCCACAGGGTTCGGTGTTGGGTCCACTGTTGTTTTGTATATTTATCAATGATATTGATGAAGGTATATCAGGCTTAGTGTCGAAGTTTGCAGATGATACAAAGGTTGGCAGGGTTGTTAATGACAGTAATGGCAGTGTGCTACTGCAACAGGATCTAGATAATTTGGGCAGATGGGCTAAGAAGTGGCAACTGAAGTTTAACCTTGACCAATGCAAAGTACTGCATATGGGTAGAAGTAACCCCAGAGAAACATACCAACTGTGTGGTACTACACTTAAGGTGGTAGAAAATGAAAAAGACCTGGGAGTAATTGTGCAGGCAGATATGAAGTTTTCTGAGCAATGCAGACAGGCTGCCAGGGCAGGTCATGGGCTTTTGTCAATGATATATAGGAATTTTGCTAGCAGGGAAAAGGAGGTGATTATCCCTCTGTATAAGGCAATGGTCAGGCCACGCCTTGAGTACTGCGTACATGTCTGGAGGCCTCATTTTAGGAAGGACGTAGATTTACTTGAGTGTCTACAGAGAAGGGCAACAAGATTGGTGAGGGGAATGAAGGGATCCTCTTATCAAGAGAAACTTAAGTTCTGCAAATTGCAGTGTGTGGAGACTAGGCACCTGCGCGGTGATCTGATTGAGGTGTATAAGGCCTTGAATGGGTTGAGCACGCTGAATTCTGATGGGATCCTTCCACTTGTTCAGATTACGAACCTAAGGGGGCATAAATTCAAATTAAGAAAGGACAGATGTAGAATAGATGTGCAGAAATTTGCCTTTAGCCAGCGGGTGGTTCATTGCTAGAACAAACTTCCATCTGTCGTTGTGGAAGTTGATAGGTTGAATAAATTTAAGGAGGAACTGGACAGGCATTTGGAGGGAATGGTGTGATTTTTTTTTTTTTTTTGGCTGATGCTGCATAAGCTCATACATTTGCTTTCTTGCATCACATGCCACTACTACTATTACTACTATTAGAAATTCAGCAGAAATGATGACAGATAATATAATGAAAATATTACACAAACTAAATATTCCCATTGAAAAATGCTGTGGTCAGGGATATCATGGGGCTAATGCCACGAGCGGGGTTTATAATGGTGTGCAGTCATTCATTAAAAGGATCCAATCAAATGCAGAGTACATTCATTGTAAAAGTCACAAATTTCAGTTTGGTTATTAATGATAGCATAAATTGTTGTAATAATGTTTCATCATTTTTCTACATTCTTCAAAATTTGTATAATTTTTTTTTAGAAATAGTACAAAAAGATGGGATCTTCTTTCTAAATTTACTGGGGAATCTGAATTATATTAAAAAAACTCAACCCTACTTGCTGGCCTGGTAGATTAGTCTATAACAGTCGTCAAAGTTCATTTGGATTTTATAAAAGCTTTGACAAAAATTAATCTTAAATCAAGTAAAAAAGCAGACCAAGATGAAGCACTTAGAATAATGAAGCAAATGATGATATTTGATTTTATTTTCATTTGTATATTTTTGAATAACGTGATGTGCAAAATTAATTAATGCTTCAAAAACTGTATAGAAGCATGATATAGACCTTGATGAATGTACTTCTGTATTGGATCAAATCAGGAAAAATTTACAAAACATTCAAAATTCATATGAACAAATTAAATATGAATGTGAGCAAATTTCCAAGGAGTTAGGGGTAGATCCCAAATTTGAAGACAATGTAGAACTAAAAGAGAGTACAATGAATTAGCTTCAGATGTTTTGTTTGACAATAGAGATCAGCTTTTTAAAATCAGTGTTTTTTTTTCTGTTTAGACAAAATTATAATACAAATTAAAATTGTTTCAAAAGTATGATGTTAGAAAAAAATTATTTTGCAATACTAGAACCGGAAAAAAAAAAAAAAAAAAAAAATTAACGTCAAATGCTGATATATTAAGTGAGTGTGAAAATATCATAAAAAAGTATTCATCTGTACTCTCTCCCCAACTGCAGATTCAATATTGTAATCACATTTATTAAACAAGATTTATCAGCAGACATGTCTATCAGATAATTTTTTTATTTGTTAATTTGAAAATATAGTGTCCTAGAAAGTGACTTTATGTAATTTTTTTATCCTGCCAGTGTCAGTTGCCTCTGCCAAAAGATCATTTAGTAAATTATAAATAATAAAAGAAAAATGCTATTAGTCAAAGTAGACTGTGCAATCTTGCAATGTTGGCTATCGAGCATAAATATGCCAGTAAAATGTATTTAAAAGATATTATTAGTGATTTTGCAAATGTAAAAGAGCGAAAAGTAACATTTTAGCTTTTTTCGTAAATTTATTAGTTATAGTAAAATTTTTACATTTGTGAAATTGTATTTAATAAGTAGTATCATATTGTAATATTAATTTTCATCTTTTTGATGTTTGTACAATTATAAAGAAATTGTAAACAAAATACATATTTATGTTATTAAAATGATTCAACATTTTTTTAATATTATACCTAATTAAAATTTATTTTAATAAAAATAAGGGGCTGTGAGAATGAAAATTCTCATGTCTCAATGATCAGACAGTTCTAACTATTGTATAACTAATACAGTATCTTGGAATATCTAGGATAAGTCACAAAACCATATTCATTTGGAACCCATAGTGTTAATGAATGAAGAGGAGAAAATCTTATTTTCCAGGATAAATAAGTGCAAAACCATGCACTTAGAAGGGTTGTGAGAAAAAGATCAAGCATGTTGGCTGTATGGTTAGGATTGTCTGGTATTCTTGTAGGTAAATGAACAATCTGTGCAAGGTCATTAGAAATTGTTAAAGCCTCAGCATCTAGACCAACTGGAGCTGTGAACATTAAAATCATCAAGGAAAATTACCTCACTGTTAGGAAAGTTCGACTGGAGAAAGTCAAGTTGCAAAAAAGGAAGTGAAAGAGCTCCAAGTGATTAGTGGAGTTGGGAGAATGGTAGAGACAATATGATTGGCTGATTATTTGATTAAATGGTGTGTAATTAAAAATGCATAATTAAAAAAAAAAAAAAGAAAAGGTGTTTGGTTTTGAAAAGGGCTGAACAGTGGGAAAGCAGTGATTGACAGGTTGGGACTCCACCCACTCACTGTGTTCCCCCCTCTTCTCGACAGCAAGTTAAGACGGAAACACACTACAGTATTATCACATCACATGGGACTATCGTCATGTCACTGTTTATTGTAAACTGTCAAGTTGGTCAGAGAAGAAACATCACTGTAACATAGGGTGACCAGATTAAAATTTTGATCTTGGGGTACTCGTGCTTATGTTTCGGTATTCATTCCCCACCTTGAGGTACTCGCATTATATCTTATAAAAAAAAAAAAAAAAAAAAAAAAAAACAATTTTTAATAACAAATATTTTATTTCTATATTTTGTTGATTTATACAAGTTCGTGGAATACAAAATTAGTCAAATTTTAATAAATTTAACCAAATTATAGCTTGTACTTTAATTCGGAAAATTTTATTGCAAGAGTTAAACATCAAAGGAAACTTTTATAATTATTAACATCAAATGTTTTACATAATTTTTACAATACAGATTCAATAAACCTAATTTATTTTATCAAAAAGAAAATATTTACCTAGCAATACTTTTCATTTGAGTGAATTTTCTTTTCAGTGTTTCATTTTTTAGTGCATATGAGTAAAATTCTTTGCATGACATATTGTGATTGGTTTTCACCAACAGTTCTCTTCAACATTCTTATTTATATCCTTTTTCCATGCATTAAACATTAAGCTAAATACTCGCTCACTCATTGCATTTGAGTGAGGCAAAGCAAAAACAAAATTAATAATTTTTTCTGCATTACGAACTTTGTATGCATTTAAAAATTTTATTCAAATATCTCCGGTATTTTTTATGTCTTTTGTCTCAATATTTTTATGGAATGATTTCAATAGAACATATTCTTCATACAGCAAATCAATATTGATATTGGGAATTTTAAATAAAAAACGAGTTTGTTGCCTGAACCTTAAACCATTACAACAAAATAAAAAAGGAGTCAAGTAGAATGTAAAAGGTTAGGCATAATATAAATATTCTATAACATAACAGAAATATTCTATAAGACAGAATGTCATTTTTTGAGTCTTTAAGGGTGCATTTCAACAACAACAACTTTATCGTCAGTTAATTCTTTCTTCTTAAATAATCAATCATCTAAACAGGGTGTTTTATGATTTCTGCTTTTTTCAAGTACCCCATTTCAAATTTTAAAAAAGGGGTATCTTGGAAATTTATTATAATTCCAAAAAAGAGGTGTCATACCCCGAAATGGGGTACGTCTGGCAACCCTAATGTTGTATATGTGTTATTCTCTTTGAGGAAAGCTGAAGCAAAATGATTGCCACAGTTCATCCACTTCTTCAGATTTTGAAGGAGATTTAGAAAATGCATGTGCTTTTCTTATAGCCGAGAAAACAAAAGAGTACGCAATGGATGCACGACAAACTGAAAGAGAACAGAAAAAAAGCAAATTCCATCATTTACTGCAGGACTTAAAAAAGGAGGATCAAAATTGTTTTAAGATGTACTTATGAATGAATAAAGTAGAATTTAATTTCCTATATAATCTAATTAAGGATAACATTCAAGGACAAAATAAGTAATTTCGAAATTCAATCAGTGCTAAAGAAAAATTAGTTGTATGTTTAAGGAAAGTTCAAATACTAGAAGTTTGAACAAGGATTTATTCTGTCAAAATACCAAACAAAAATTTTTAATGAAATTTAATAACAATGGAAAACTACTTCTCAATTCCAAAAATTGAACTTGTAAAAAATTAGGAAATTGTTTAGTTGTACAAATTGGAGTGATCACCTTGTTCATGAAATTTGTCAATTGTAATACTACTGCTCTATTTTACTCCTTTGGCCATTTTACATACCAACAAAGAAATATTGTTCAAGGTTTAGGCCTAAATGGTTGTCAGATGAACTAATGAGACATGTGGCAGAGAAGAAAAATGCATGGGATACATACAAATTAATGGGTGACATGGAAGCCTATGATAGATATAAGTTGGTCTGTAACCAAGTCACAAAGGAGATTAGGCAGGCAAAGGCAGACTACGAAAAATCCTTGGCAAAGGATGCAAAGAAAAACAGAAAAGAGTTCTTTACCTATTTAAACTCAAGAAGGAAAGGGATGAATCAGATTGGTCCACTGGATATTGATGGTTCAACAGTTGAGGATCCTGCTCAGGTGGCTAACAATCTAAAGGAGTATTTTGCATCTACATTCACGCATGAGGAGTTATTCAGGAAGGAGAATGATGTAGGTAAAGTAAACATTGGCAGTGAGCTGGATGATTTTGTAATAACTGAGAGGAAAGTGGAGGAGAGATTGTTGAGAATAAACATAAAAAAGGCACCTGGGGTGGATGGGATCTATCCAGTTATATTAAAGGAGGCAGCAAAGGAAGTAAGCAAACCCCTAGCCATAATTATGAGAGCTTCTTTGGACTCAGGGGAGGTACCCATAGACTGGAGATGTGCAAATGTAACCCCAATTCACAAAGGAGGATCAAAGGCTGACAAGTAATTATAGACCTGTTAGTTTAACTTCTGTTCCAGGTAAATTAATGGAGGCACTGGTTAAAGAAGCACTGCAGGATCATCTAGACAAGAATTCAGTTATAGCTCAGACGCAGCATGGTTTTGTTAAGGGCAGGTCTTGCTTGACCAATTTGATTGGATACTATGATGTAGTCACAAAAGAACTGGATGCAGGGAATAACTTTGATATTATATATTTGGATCTTAGAAAGGCTTTTGATACTGTTGCATATGGAAGACTGCTGCACAAATTGGAGCAGTGTGGCATTGGAGGCAAACTGCTGCTATGGATAAGGGGATGGTTGAGTGGCAGAAGACAGAGAGTGGTAATCAATGGACACTGCTCAACGTGGACTAATGTTATTAGTGGAGTTCCTCAGGGTTCAGTGTTGGGTCCGTTGTTGTTTTCGGTGTTTATGAATGATATTGATGATGGAATATCAAGTTTAATGTCCAAGTTTGCAGATGATACAAAGGTTGGCAGGGTTGTTAAGGACACCACTGATGCTATGCTGCTGCAACAGGATCTGGAAAGGTTGAACAGATGGGCTGAGAGGTGGCAAATGAAGTTTAACATTGACAAATGTAAAGTACTACATATGGGAAACAGTAACCCCAGAGCAACGTATCAACTCTGCGGTACTACACTGACAGTGGTGGAGAATGAAAAGGACCTGGGGGTAATTGTGCAGGCAGATATGAAGTTCTCTGAGCAGTGCAGACGAGCTGCAAGAGTAGCTCATGGTGTCTTGTCAATGATATACAGGAATTTTTCTAGCAGGGATAAGGAGGTGATTATTCCCTTGTATAAGGCAATGGTTAGGCCACATCTTGAGTACTGTATACAGGTCTGGAGGCCTCATTTCAAGAAGGATGTAGAGCTGCTGGAACGGGTACAGAGAAGGGCAACAAGATTAGTGAATGGAACAAAGGGTTTGCTCTTACGAAGAAAGGCTTAAGTTTTGCAAATTACAGAGTCTGGAGACTAGGCACTGGCGAGGTGATCTGATAGAGGTGTATAAGGCTTTGAATGGTTTGAGCACGCTCAATGCCAAAGGGATTCTTCATCTTGCTCAGAATAATCAGCTCAGAGGGCATAAATTCAAATTGAGGAAGGACGGATGTTGGATAGATGTGCAGAAATTTGCCTTTGGCCAGCGGGTGGTTGGTTGGTGGAACCGACTTCCATCACTTGTCGTTGAAGTTGATAGCCTAAACAAATTTAAGGCTCAACTGGACAGGTATTTCGAGCGAACGATGGGGTGAAATGGGAGAGGTGTGTTTTTTTTGGCTGATGCTGAATAAGCTTGCTTTCTTGCATCATATGCCTCTACTAATGCTAATGCTAATTTTTGAGCGTCCCTGTGACTAAACATTTCCAGTGAGTATGTCGAATAGGTGGTTGATGTGAAAGGTGCTTTGAAATGGGCACAGGAGCAACATCCTTGATGTTGTTGTTATTTGTTTTCAGATATTACTTGTGCACTCGAAACAGCATTATTTACTTATAATTTAATTTTCTATTAGCATTTCCTCCATTTTCCTTTTGTCACGCCTAATGAAATTTCAGTTCGAACAGAAATATGAGCTCTTGAAAATGTGACACGAATAATTGTGAAACAAAGATTTAGTATTAGGCCCAAGAGATCATGATATGGACAAATTGTTGTTGTATTAATGTTAATGTGTGTGTGTGTGTGTGTGTGTGTGTGTGAGAGAGAGAGAGAGAGAGAGAGAGAGAGAGAGAGAGAGAGAGAGAGAGAGAGAGAGAGAATGGATAAAATGGCCATCAAAGGAATTATTGAATACAATGAGAAGCGTACTAAATATTTTGCTTTTCTGAAATCTATTTATTTCATAAGGAAAAAGTTCTACAAAAACTATGCTAAAACAAGTTTTATTAACTTTAAGTGGTTTGGGAACCAGGAGTACCAAACTCATGTGCAAAAAGTGCTTATTCAATCTATCATGTAAATTAAGGAAAAACAAAAAGTTAAAAATATGAATTTGGCTTGCCTATCCAGTCAAGCATGAAACTCCCTTTTTTTTTATTGAAACATGTTAAACACATGTAAGTGGGAAATATTAAGCATGTGCTGTGAAAGATAGAGGGGAAAATTATCATGATTTGATTTTTCTGGAACAACCTTCCTTCATATGTATTTTCTGAAAATTACAGTCTACAGAAGTTCAAGTCCAATGTCAACAAATATCTTCTTTCATCTTCTCAACCTCCAACTGAAGCACTCTACTAAGTACTATAGGTTCTAATACCTCTCGTGTTTGGGGTATACACAAAACAAAAAAAAAAAAAAAAACACATACCCAGTAGTGAGCTATAGTGGGCTTGCGAGAGCACATTGTTATTTTTTTGAAAATTTGCGAGCCAATTGTTGAAACGATTATATATTTTACAAATAAAATACTGAATGCAATTATTGAGTATCCAGAGTCGAAACTACGGTGGGGCAAGCGGTGACCCATAGCCAGCATTTTAATGGCCCAATTAATCAGTTATGTATTTTAAAATTGCTTCATTTTTGATTTAATTACAGTCGGACCTCTGTTTAACGAACTTCTTTATAGAGAATTTTTTTGATTTCCCTTGGTAATTACATTTAAAATAGTTTCCGTTGAACGATGAAAATTTTCATGTAATGAACGAATTAAGAGAGACAACTTTGTATGCATTGTTCTCACCTCTGGCCTTTGGGCAATTTAGGTAATTAGAAAGTGTGAATTAAGGGTGAAAGGGATTATCGTTTCACAATGTTAGTGGCGTTCGTAAAACCTATGCAGTCACATACCAAGAAGTCACATTTGTCAATATGCTTTCCATAGCCAGTCAGAGGATTAAGAAGATTCTCAACATGGATTATAGCCTCTGGTCAACCTGTGTTGTGGTTCCCCTTTACTCAGACAAACGGGCATATGTTTTTCGGAGAAGTGAGTGATCCACACCTTCCAATAAATTTCTGCTGTCTATGTTTACATGGTCACAGTAGCTGAATATCTGAGTGATTTCGACATTTTGCACAGTATTCGAAGAACTAGTGAAAGCAGCAACGTAGGGGAATGCGATTGAGGCAACTAAGATATATAAACTTTACGAAGATGAAATGTTGGCAGATTTTGAAACTTCGCCGAGGCTTTCACTGTGTAAAAAATGTTCTAAACTTTAATAACATACAGGAAATAATTAAAAAAAACAAAAAAAAAAATTGTATGCATATCACCACTCTCCAAAAAAAAAAAAAAAAACCAGCACAAATTAGGGATGATTGCTAAAGAACTTGTAGAAACTATAGAGATCGATTGTGAATTCGGGCCATGATGTAGCTTGCGGCTGGCAATTGTGGGTTGGAGGAATTATCCCGATTTTGTGCAAACATTTTGAATCAGAAGTTAAATATTCTGGATTATTAAATAGACTTTTAATGTATTTAATAATCTCCTTTTGAATAGCTTCTGAAATGTAATAATAAAATAATAGCTCCTGCAAGATGTCGATCACTAATGATTGACATCTTGCAGGAGCTCTTACCTTTCAGAAGCTATACAGAATCACAATGGTAAAAGCAGATAAATTAATTATTCAAACTATCAATGCTATCGCTAATTTGAAAAATTCTGAAGAAAATTATGAAGCTAAAATTGAGAGCATGTTGAACTGGAAAGAATTTGAAGAATTAAAATCAAAAGTAAGAACACATTAAAAAAATTACCTCGTGACAAGTTATTAAATGCATTGTTTTATCCTTAAAGGATAAGCTATTAATGCAATAGAATGATTTTAAATTAAATAAAGAAAATAATGATACCACTGAAAGAAATTTTAAACATATGCTACCTGAAATCATGGAATGTGAAAGAACTTTCATCTGTGGCAAGATGGTGAAAACCGAATAAGAAATTTAAGTTTTCTAATAAAATATTAGATAAAAATTAATGATTTTAGAGATTTTGTAGAAGACAGTTTATCTTTAAAATCGAATGAAATTCCCTTTTCAATTAATATAGCCAGAAATATCTTTGAAACCATTGCAAATACCAGTTCTGAAGCTGAGTGAGCTTTCAGCTTAATGAATAACATTGTGTGAATGAATAATGATGACATTTAAACATGTTGCACATTATGATGAACATACATCTAAATGGAAAACCACTGCTTCAATTTGATCTGTATCATTCAAATCAGTCCTCTGTAATCATTGTTCAACTATTGAGCAAAGCAGAAGATCGACAACAAAAATTAATAAAGTAGTAAATTGTATATGGCAATTTTTAGAATAAAATTTTCTTGAATATCTGTGTAATAATTTTTTTTCCATGTAATATGTGATTTTTGTGTACTTTTTCCAGAAAGTTTGTTTTTTATGTAATATTTGTGTTTATATTGTGGAATGTTTTGTGATAGTTTTTATGTTATTTTTGATATGGCAAATATTTCATGTTATTTTTTATTCACAATATTACAATTAAATGATGAAAAAAAAATTGTTTAAAAACAAAACAAAATAAAAAAGTTGTGCATGTGCTGACCACGCGCAACAATTTTACGAAGATGAAACATCCTTCGCGTTTCTTTTAGGTATTTTGATTTGTATATATTGAAAACGAAATAAAAGAGCTTTTTTATTTTAAATATTTTGTTGATCATTCACAAATTTATATAATTTTGGGAAGACAAGATACAATGGATTTATGATAACTAAAGTAAGAGATGTATACTTGCGATTGCAGCGTATCTAAATACCTCTGGAAAAGAGCATCGATTGAAGTACTGATCTTTGTAGTTGATGCGACATACACAACTATTAGGGGAACCGAACAATGGAATATAACAAAAATGGGAGACGAAAAAAAATAAATTGCTCACAAATATGTGTATTGTCGCAGTCATACTTACTGCAGTAGTAACTGCAAGAAGTGTGATTGTAATGTCATACCATTCAAAAATTCTAAAAAAGTTAGAACTCCTGACACTATTGTATCCCGTTATCATCGTAACGGGAGGCACGACGACCAGGTTTTTAAGTTTTTTTTTTTTTTTTTTTTCGATAGACCTAAGAACATTTTACACATTCACTAAAAGCATGGTTAAGGGGGTATAAGCCCTATTGTTTATGGGGGGGGTTTATTATCCTCATTTATAAAGGGGTAATAAACCTCCCTGAATCAAGTTGGTCACCCAACTTGAGATATCATACCGATCACAAAAAACGCGTCACGCACACTAATCACACTACTAGTAGTGCGAGGTGGCGCCTCCGTAGCCAGGTGGGAAGAAGCAGCAGTGCGTAGCACACGCTTCTTGATTAAACCGGGGTTCGAGCCCGTCACCACCAAATACAGAGGATGCGGAAAGGTCAGGGAATGACCACCGCATATCCCAGAGCAATATGGCCTTAGTTGTTAATGCTCCTAAAAACCAAATAACAAACAAACAAATAAACAAACAACAGTAGTGCGAGGGTCGGAAGCGCTTCCGGTGGAATCCGCGGTTGACATCACTTCTATGACCGATCAAATTTACTGGGTAGAAAGTCGGAAAAACTGCGAGCCCATTCTTAAAATATTCACAGCTCACCACTGCATATACCTTAATGATAAATAACATATAGCTCCATAATTCAGTTTGAATTCTATTGTCTAATGAATTCCACACTGCTGAAGTATTTGCCAAACGTTTGTCAAGGATTGAGACTATTGATATGGAGCCTTTGGTTTCATTTCCTGGTTGAGATCTGTTGATCAATGAGGATGACCAAAACTCAGCATTGAAGAATATGAAAAATGACAATATAGGTAAATTAATAAGAGCAGGACCAGATTTCACCTTTACGCGCATGCGCGAAGACACATAATCACTATTTAAGTTGCAGGTTTAGCCTGATTCGGTAATTTTCATTCCTGTGATCACGACAGTCGGTCGAAAAGCATTGTCAGCTTCAGGAAGGAAAATCATTTTGAATATTTTCGTTAGATTCTTTTAATTGCGTTAATTTGAATTTTAATTGTTTTGAATTGATTTTGAATTGTGTTAAATTGATTATTTAATTATTTATATTTTACTTTAATTATTTATATTTTACTTTAATGTATCGGTAAGTTGTCGATTTTTTCGTTTTTTCCGTTTTAATTTTTGGAGGGTATCATACGGAAGTGTTCCACGTACTATATTGAGGTATACTCCTCTTATTAATTTACCTATATTATTATCAACGTAGAACATATTGAGTATTACAGCTCTGATTCTTACTATCTGAAAAATGACAATACAAAAGACCCAGATGACTCACCAACAGTATATATTGGAAAAAGTCGGTCACTACTCTTAGTGCTATCATGCTTCATATTTGCAACTTATATCTGAGACTGGGCATTTACCCAAAGCTTTTCAATCAGATTAACATACTTCTGGTATTCAAAAAAGGTGACAAGTGGTCTGTATAAGATTTCAAACCACTGCCCAGCAAAAAAAAAAAAAAAAAATTCTAAACTATTTAACACAGTAGTGCTTAAATAACATTTGAATTTCTTCAAGCCTTACATATATCAAAATCAACATGGCTTTGGTTGTGGAAAATCAGCGTGTATATGTAAGTTTTCTCTGGGAGTCCTATAGGAGTCCATCATCCACCAAGTGAAGCCAGAACCATTTATCCAACTCTGTGTATATGTATGTGTGCGTTCTCTAGGAGCTTTTGCTGTTAGGTTCGGTCACATTACTGTCTGTAGTCTGAGGAACTATATAACGCAATGTATCCACATTGTCATTAACAATCAAGTGAAGTCTGAACCTATTATTCAACTCAGTGTATATGTATGTGTTCTCTGGGAGCCCTATTGCTGTCACGTAGGGTCACATTGCTCTTGTAGCTCAGAAGCCATATAATGGAATGCTATCACAATGTAATTATCAATAAAGTGAAGTCTGAACCATTTATCTAACTCAGTGTATTCATAAGTATCTGTTCTCTGTGTACTTATTGCTGCTAAACTGTTACGTGGGGTCACATTGCTCTTGATGCTGAGGCTATATAATACAATGTTCCCATAGTGTCATCATCTACCAAGTGATTTCTAAACCTTTTATCCCACTCAGTGCAATACTTCACAAAATATGTGATGTCATCTCTACAGACTATGAAATCAATGATTGAATTATGGATTGGGACAGTGCTTTATTATTAGTAGTATTGTTGTTCTTACATTATTACTGATTAATGGATCCACCCCACGACGAGTATACTACCAAGTGCACAGGGTGGCTGTTATGTGTCCTGTTACTGTAGATCTAGGAACTCTGACTACCCTACAGCTATTCAGGATTGCAACTTTCTGGAGTTCATTGAATATGTTCTCTGAGAGACCTGGTGCTGCTAGGGTCTTTGGCATCATACAATTAACACCATACACTACGTTTGGCTATTATGTTCTGGCTTTTCAAGTGGCATGATATCTTCTTGGTTATGAAGCTGGTCATAATTTTGTATATTGTTGGGATAGAACTGATAGGCCTATCTGGATTCTGTTGGGTCTCTGTGGGGTTATTATTTTTATTATGAATCAATTTATTTTTGTTTCTTGTACTGGACACATGTCTTTAGTCTTGCTTTTAATTTTAAGAATTAACTCAGCATGCTCTTTTTATATATTACAGGACATTTTGTGTGAAGATATTACTACCGTAAACCCTCATTAATCTGGACCCCTGTAATCCGTAGTACGTCGCTTAATCCGGACAGCTCTAAAAAAATTGAAGAGTCTAAAAATCATATGAGACGATCGGGCTGAAAGGTCATTTGTATTGTGTCCGAGGTCATTGGTCCATGATGACTCGTGCTGCATAAACAACCTGGTTCCCGACTGCGGTTCAGACAGTTGTATTTTTAATGTAAATACAATATGTACATATGTATATTTACTACATATTTTTAATGTAAAATAAATATGTTTTTAGTGTTATCCACGCACATTATGTTGTTTAAATAAGCTTTACCCACGTTATAAAGCGTATTTCATATAATCCGAACTTTCATTAAAACGGACATCTCTCAGCCCCTATTAGTCCGGTTTAATGAGGGTTTACTGTAATTCAATTTGCATTGGACTACACATAATTTAAATATCTTTCACATGAAATGAGAAAATTCCCAAATAAAAAGAATTTCAATTATATAGTGTTTTTTTTTTTTGTTATTGTAATGCTAACTCAAATAATGATCTAAATTAAAGAATGCTAAATTCATTTTTTAAAGAAAATAACTAACCTTGCAAAAAAAACAGTCAAAATTTAGTCACAGAAAATTGTCTTCCAAATTTTTCGTTCATTCCAGATTCTTTGTATTTCTGTAAAGTGTATAAAAATAAAATTTATTAGTGTCTCTGGTTAGCAGGGAAATGATGCAGTGTTCATAGGATGACAGACATAAAACAATAAACAAATAAAGGAAAAGAATTAAATAAAAATTAGAACCAAAGTTAAAAGCAATTCAATTTATTCATTACATCGAAATCTAAAAAACAACAGTTGAGATCAGTCGAAATGTAAATTTAAGGAGTTATGGTCAAAAAAGTAATATTTAAAAGTATAATGGCCAGAAATTGCCTAAAATGTAGCCTACAATGATATTAAGATGACAGTGATGTGTATCATTTGCAATAAACATTAATAAATACAGAATTTTATGTAAACACTACTGGATTGTGTTGGGTGAAAATAAAAGGTTTCAATAGTGAGACAGGTGTATTGGCCTCATTGTACTGAAACCTGCTATAATTAGCCACCTGAACCCAGTAGGATAAATAAAAAGTCTAATTATCAATGTCTATTGCAAATGACATCTTAACCTCCTCCTAAGCTACATTACGGATGTTTGGCCATGACTTATAAAAATATTAAAATTTATTATTAATTAAATAATTTTATTTGGGTGAAAACAAGTAAATTTCCATATTTTCGCAGAGAAATGAATTAAAAGTGGGGAGGGAAAAATACCAGGGGGTGAAAATGTGGGATTCAAACCACGGAAAGAGAAAAGTGCAGCATTTCACGTTACCGCACGACTACTATAACTGCTTATGCAGAGTTGCCGAAACCTTTACTTATGTTATGGTTTTCTGTTCATCCACCGTTTTTTTTTTTTTTTTTTGGATTGGAATGACAATAAATTATGAAAATTATATACTAATAATCTGCGAATTCATATATTATCCAAAACAAAACTTTAGAAAATGCTCCCGGCCTGTTTGTATGCCATGAAAGTGGGGCCTCCACTGTCCATGCCAGTTGATTCCAACCTTTTTAATAATGGCACCTCTAAGAAATTTATTTTATTTTGCGGCACACCTACTCAATTTTCTCAATATATATATATATATACTGTATATATATATATTTTTGGTGGTTAAATCGGCACCACGTGACATCCAAACACCGCAAGTAAACAAGAGGGGGAAAGTGGCCACTTCACTTTCATCAGTCGACATTTCAAAATTAATTTTATTATTTTTTTTTCCTTTTCAGCCAATCTCATTGTTAATGCTCGTAAAATATAGCTTAGAAAAACGTGCATTTTTGTTTGTTTTATTTTTAATAATTGTTCATTTGCCGTTCCTTTTCTTTCACGAAAATTACCTTCCCCCCCCCCTTTTTTTTCTTCTTTTCGGCTCTATCCGACTTATTCAAATGTCACGTGATATTTTGTGATCCACGAAAAACGTATTTTTGTAACTTGAACTTTTGAAATTATTGGATTTATCCTGTTTTCAGCCGCCGTATTTGTTGCTGTGCCACCCGCGTGTCACCTAGTACCGTTTGCCGTGGAGAATAGCTGGAACGCAGTGAGTGGGCGGAGTGACAATCGTTCAATCACTGCTTTCCCCCCACTTCTCCTCGCCGCCATTTTGAAGGGTGCACCATCAACTAAATCTTAACCGGCAATTCATGTTTGTATATATTGATAATCTTATGTAAGCATATATGATCCAATATAAAGTTGCTGAATTTATTATTAATGTATTCATTAGTAACCATAGTTTTCTTATTTAATATAATTTTAAAAATATCCTTAAGTAGGTGCTGACTCCGCCCAGTGTCACGTGCTCTCCTGTACATACAGAAACATCTGATGACTGTGGTTACACGTGGTGTGAGTTTTTGTTACTTGTTTTTAAAGAAATTTCGTTTCACTTTTTTTTTTTTTTTTTATAAATTCTTGCAGCCCCAGGTTTGTGATGTCAGGTGACATACTGCAATCCCAATTTTTTTCTCCTGTTCTCCTTGTAGAGCTAATCCTTTAGTCGGTGGGGAGAAGAGGGAGAAAGCAGTGAAGGGGTAGTGACTCCGCCCACTCATTGCGTTCCCTCCCTTCTCCTCGGCCGCTTGTGGCTGATGCCACGTGACATTAGATCTGAAAATGAGGAAACAAAAGGAACGTGGAAATGGCAATTTTTTTTTAAATCAAGAAACAAAAAACGTTACTCGGGGACGACAAATGTCACGTGACATCACAATACGACGGAACTAGAATGAAGAAAACGAAACAGCAAAACGGGAATTTTTTTTTTTTAAATAACAAATATAAATTTCACAAACCGCGATTCTTCTTGCCTGTATATTACTATACGATTGCACGTGCGTTAACAATTAAATTGCTGTTTGTTAATTGACTAAAAAAATTCTAAGTTTTTAAAAATTTTTGGTTGGGGCTGTGCCCCTCAAACGTATATGACTGGATGATTTCACGTGCATTAACAATGGAATTGGTCATTGTTAATGCACAAAACTCACCTCAATAGCCATGGCCTAGCAGGATAATAACCGTTTTAAGGCACAAACTAACCTCGGCTTTCTTGACTGAACGTTTACAGGACGATTTCACGTGCATTTCCAATGAGACCTGACCCCTGCTCCTGCACGTGTGCACAAAAATACTTTTTTTCTCTCTTTTTATGGATACAATAACTGGGAAAACATTGAAAGAAAACTCACCTCATCAGTCGTTTCACAACCGAAGAACAGAAATTCCCGCCACCTGCAGCCACTGAATCTTCTCTCTCGAACATTACAAGACGATTTCACGAGCAGTAACCATCAGTTAATTTAGGACAGGAGGAGCCTAGAAACATCACTTTCGTACAAAAAAAAAATAATAATAAATAAATTTCTATTTATATTTCTAATATACAAATTCATTCAGTAATGGATTAATAAATTCATAATAGCTTAAATTCATTCAATTGAATAAATTAAGGCAGCTGCAACCTTTTTGGCCGGTACAGCTAATATTCAGCATTCAACCAGTGTTGCCAACTCTTAATAATACTTCCCGCATGCTCAAAATCCGCTATTTTTAACACTTAACCCGCCAACTTTTTAAATTTTCATTTGGGTTAAATCCTATTAATGGGCGCCATAAAAAAATTTAAGACCCTACATTACGTCCAGACAAAAACCTTCAAATTGCATATCGAATGCAATTTATTCTCAGGAAGAAGTCAAAAATAATTACCGTTTAGCGGAGTTGATGAATTTATGCAGTGGCAATATTAATAACTTGATTTCTTGGTTGGCGAAAAATCACATTTTGCAAACTTGAAATTCGGCTAACAAAAAGTAAATGTAAAACTGATGTTTATATGGGGTTGTAAGAAACCTTGCCGTAAAACAAAGAGTATTAGAGATAAATCATTTTTTGATGATAGTACATTGGCGTTATCTCAAAATGTAATATTTCTATACTTCTGGTCTTAAGATTGGTCTCAAGATCGCATTGCTCTTGATTTAAATATCAATTAAAAAAAAACAACACTGTTATTGGAAAATGCAAAGATCTGAATGATATCAATAATTGATTAAGATAGTTAACTAGGGGGATTTCAGAATATGGAATACCTATCGAAGTTGAAATTGATGAATCAGCATTTTTCAAAAGAAAATATATAATAACCCCAGGGACTCACATCTGGTGAGTATGGGCTTGGGATACCCAGGGTCCTGAGCTAGATATCATCATCGTTCTTCTCTTTCTTGGTGATTCCCTTCTATCTCTCTCTCTCTTATTCAGAATTTTTTTTTTCGGATGGTGCAGCATAAGCTTCAGGCTTCCTTACACTGTATAGCTAATAACAAAATAATAGAGGACGACTAATAGGAACACAACGGGTTTTTGGTGCATTCGAAAGAATTACCAAACGATGCTTTTTTAGTTCCGGTAGAAAATAGAGATAAAACAACTATTATCAATTATAGGAAAGAGAATATTGTCAGATACAAGAATCATCAGTGATGGATGGCCCGCATATAAAGATCTCTACCGAGACATTAATTATACCCATGATGAGGTTATTTATCGCTTTAATTTTGTTTCTCCAGATGATTCAATTACGAAGAAGAAAAATAATCCAATGGCATTCCTTCGCGGTTTCAAAAAAAAAAAAAAAAAAAAAAAGCTGGGGCTAATTCATTAGAATTTTTTCCACATTTTTTGATTTGATTCAACAATTTAAAGCTATGAACCAACGGTCATATCGTTTGACCGCGAGTGTAACTACGTATTGAAACTGTTGTGGTTCCCCTCAGGAGATCCCTGAATAATATAAAACCGATTCTTCGCTTTATAAATAAAAAAAAAAAAACTATTAAATAAGATATCCCTACTATGTTTACGATGTATATCAATAAAACATTTCAATTATGAAATATTTATACAGTGGATTCCGGTTATTTGGGCCACAGGTTAATCGGGGCAGCCGTTTATTTGGGGCAAATCTTAAAAAACAGAAACCAATCGAGAAAATAGCCAGGGTTTACTTCGCTTAATTGGGACAGCATGCCGTTTAATCGGGGCAGGAGACCGCAGCACTGGAGATTACCCCTACGATTGGCTCCGACGGTACGACGTGGTTCGGTCGAAATTCTGGAGGTCACAACCATAAAACAATAAAAACAATTAACAGTCACCTGTTTATTGGGCTTTTCTGTCAGTGAAATCTATCATAAACGGCCAGTAAACTCGATCTTATTGAATTTGTGATAATACCGACAGCTGGAATTCTGTGGGTTATTATGGTGAAATGTGTTTACACTTCCATGAAATTTTTTCCCCCCATGTTTTTTTATAAATCACAAAAAACAGCAAAAGGCCTTACATTTGTGAAAAACAGTTTGAAATATAATAACATAACATATAAAAGTAAAACAAATATACTTCAGTAAAGGTAAAATATAAAGAATTAATACAAAACATGAATGTGCTAAAACAACAGTTTGTGATATTTATTTTTAACACTAGTTTTATTAATATTAATAAAAATATCAATTTTATTTTCATTTAAGAAAGCAGCTATTCTGTTGAAAAATTCAAATTTAAGATGTTTTGTCCTAAATTTGGAGAGGTGAAATGATTTGTTCCCTCAAAGGCCTAGGTGCACAATTGAAGTAATACGATAGTAGCAATGGAGCATCTATTTTGCCTTGAATAATCGAATGTAGAAGGAAGCAGTCAAACATATTCCTTCTAACACATAACATGGGAAGGTTAAATTTTACTCCAATCTTTTATATTTATACATAAAAGAGTCTAAATCTGATTGATAAACTAAGAATCTGGTGAGAGATTTTTGAACCCTTTCAAGCGTATTAATATTATTTATACCAAAAGGGGTCCACACTTATGTTGCGAACATGTGACGTATAGGCAAGTTTTGGGATATCAGGGCCAACAAAGTCAAACGAAGCCCTTTTCATTAAGCTAAGTAATTTAGAGGCTCTGGCAGTTACTTTTTTTTTTTAATATGAGTTGTGTGAGAGCCATTACTAGTTCTTAAAATTCCTAAATCTTTTATTTCATGAGTTAAAAAGTGTAACTGTAACAGATGACCATTTGTTCATGAAGATCTGAAATGGTAATGACATGACATTTATCAATATTAACATCTAGTCCATGACTTTTAATCCATTGGAAAATTAATTGAATACCTTTTTGCAGCTCCTCACAATCCAAAGACCGATTAATTTCTTTTTACAATTTCATGTCATCAGCATAGGTAGGAAAACTGAATTTGGCTTTCTGAAGACAAGCGGATACATGCAACCTAAACTAGATCTTAGCCGAATACGCAAATAGAGGAAATTAAGTTGGGGACAATTACGTATTCTTAAACAGCAGTAATTAATTTTTTTTCTGGGGCTGCAGATCCCCGCTTTTGTGGGAGCTACAGTCGCCCCACATCCCCGTTATTATTTCCGGGCGCCGCGTGCGCCTGTGTGGAAATCCGCCACTGCTATTGTTACTTATTCTTAGGGATCACCACCACCCACACGGCACCGTTTGCAAAATGTTATGGGATAAAGATCTTTGTTATCCTCATACAGTCCTTATTAGACTTAGGAAAGCAAAAGATGTAGGAAGGTGATAGTTGGATTGGAAGAAGGAATGCAGTCAAAGGAAAAGAGGGTCATACTCACAAATTCCTTGAATAAGCAACGCTTCTCCAGTAGAGAAGACTGTTGTTACCTATCTTGGAAACCCTGCGGTTATCAGCCAACCCCCTCCCCCACAGACAGCACTGTTTCAAGGCTTGTTTGTATATGTGTGAAATAATAACTCCACTTTCCCTTGTCCCTATTAGACTTAGAAAAGCAAAAAAGTAGAAGGAAAGTTATAGTAAGAGTGGAAGAAGAAAAAAAACAGTGTGGAAGAATGAAAGGGACGGTAACTCCAACACACACCACACAAATTCCTCCAATAGGCATCGCTTCCCCAGTAGAGAAGAATGCTGTTACCTATTCTCGGAAACTCCGTGAATATCAGGCTCCCTCTGGTGACCGTTTCAAGGTTTGTGGCCTTTCATCGGTGGGTGGGTATCCTGGTATTGCAACCATGACAACCCAGGTGTGAACATAATCCCACAATATGAAAGTTGCCAAAGTTGTATGTGATAATGTTTAAATAAGATTAAATGCAACAGGACGTAATATTTTTAAGAGTATAATTATCTACACTGTATGGCCAATTTATTAGGTACACCTACCTAGTAGCGTGTTGAGCCTCCTTTAGCCTTCAAAACAGCCTAAATTCTTCTAGACAGGATTGAACAAGATGCTGAAAACGTTGTGCAGGAATAGAGTACCATGCAGACACGAGTGTGTCACTCAGTTCCTTGAGATTCGATGGAGGTGTAGGTCTGCAGCGAACAACCCTTTGCAGCTCATACCAAAGATGTTAAATAGGATTGAAATCTGTGGACTGAGTGGGCCACAGCAGCAAAGAAAAGTCATTGTCGTGTTCCCGGAACCAGTTCATAGTGATTCGGGCTTTGTCCACCGGTGCATTATCCTGCTGAAACTGACCATCTCACTGAGGATAAACTCTAAACATGAACGGATGCACGTGGTCAGCAACGAGGTTTAGGTACAATGTGGCATTCAGACATGATTCTATGGGTATAAAAGCATCCAATGTGCCAGGAAAAGTTCCCAACACCATAACACTGCCCCCACCACCTTGCAGAGTAGTTGTCAGATATAGGGTTCATATATTCATGTTGTTTTCGCCAAATTGTGAGCCTTCCATCAACATGCTGCACCAGGAAATTCGATTAGTCAGACCAAGCAACTGTTTTCCAATCCTCGATTGTCCAGTGCCGGTGTTGCTGTGCCCACAGGAGGCATGCTCTCTTGTTCTTCATTGATAACAAAGGTACGCGATGTGGCCATGGGCTGTTGTAGCTCATTCGCGACAAAGTGCGACTAGTGGTCCGTTCCAATATTTTGTTCTGCGCATCAACGTTGTATTCTGAGTGATGTGCGACGTTGTGGCCCGTCTGTTTGCTTGCATAATTCTTGCCATCCTCCTCTGACCTCTCTCTCATCAGCAAGCGATTTTCTTCCAAAGGAGCGCCGTTGAGAGGATGTTTTCTGTTCGTTATACCATTCTCGATACACCCTTCAAACTGCGGTGTGTGAAAAGTTCAGAACTGCCGTTTCGGAGATGCTTTGTCTAGTACTTCTTGCACCTACTTCCATGCCACGTTCGAAGTCCGTTAGATCACTCATTTTCCCCAATCTTGCTATGGTTTATACGCTTAACTGATACCAGAAAGGTTGTTCTGCTGCATATATATCCACAACTGTGTTCATGTGACTTGCAACGTTGTGCAACAAGCCATTTGCAGGCACAGCAGGGATGAACCTAATAAAATGGCAGCACAGCGTATATAATGTAAGTGTAAAAACACCATAAACAACTCTTAAAGGAAAGAGCTATGATAATAGTGTAAAGGGCATCATTTCAACTGTATGTCATATCCTGCTCACGAAACACGACCAAACTTTGAAACGGTGCCTTCTGGGTAGTGGCGCCCATTGAGAATAAGTAACAATAGTTTTCTGTATTAGCGAAGCGTTACTTATTCGAGGTAGTTAGTGCAATACATGGTAACTCGTTGTGAAGGATGAGCAAAATGTGAGATACAATTGAAATGATGCCATTTACACTACTTAGTTTTTTCCTTTAAGAGTTGTCTATGGTGTTTTTACACCTATATTATATATGTATAATATATCTATATTTTTTTATGTGAACCGCAAACACGAGAGGTATTAGAACCTATAGTACTTAGTACCGTGCTTGGGTTGGAGGTTGAGAAGACGAAAGAAGATATTTGTTGACAATGGACTTGAACTTCTGTAGATTGTAATTTTCAGGAAATACGTATGAAGGAAGGTTGTTCCAGAAAACGGCAGTTGAATGAATAAATGAGGAAGATGAAAAGTTAGTTCTGTGGGTTTGAAGTTGGACCGTAAATGGATGTTGGCTGGTGGCGGCACGTGTTCCGACTGTTTTGAAAGAGAGAGCTGGAATTATAGAAGCCAATTCAGAAGAAGAGTGCCCATGGAAGTATCTGTAGCAGAGGCAGGCAGCAGAAACAGTACGTCTATGAGAAGGCGAGTGGAGAGAATCGAAATGTCACTAAAGATAAGCATAGGAGCAGAAGATTCCTTTTTGTGAGACATAAGACAAGACTGAATTTTAGAAGGGTTGAAATCAACTAAGTTGTCTTTGCCCCACTAGAGAATTACCTGAAGATCAGCATGTAAAGAATTGGTAGCAGATTTTCGAGAAGTTGAAGCTGACTGAGCAGGACAAGGTTTCTCAAAATGGAAATTGGAATGCAATGGGCTTTCATCGGCAAAACTATGGATAGGATTTCCAGTCAATGGAAGGTCATTATACAAGGGGAAAAGAGTGGGTGAAAGAACTGAACTTTGTGGGACACCAGCATCAGTGGAGAAGTTAGAAGACAGAGCGCCATCTACCATCACCATCAGTGAGCGATCAGAGAGAAAACTGGATAACCAATTACTAAAAACAGTTAGCAAACCATAACATGGAAGCTTGTTTAGAAGACCTTTATGCCAAACACGATCAAAAGCCTTTGAGATGTCAAGAGCAACTACTTATGTTTCACCGTTTCCACTGAATTATTCCATAAGTGAGTAACATAAGCCAGAATATCACCAGTGGATCGACACTGACGGAATCCATACTGGCGATAGTTGATCAGACGGAAGGTTTCTAGGTAGTTTAAATTTTGGCGGTTAATTGATTTCTCCATTACTTTAGAAAGAGTAGAAGTAATTGCAATGGGACGATAATTGGATGGGAGGGATTGGCACCCTTTAGAGGAACCTGGCTGGATATGAGCAAATTTCCAAGCAGAAGGAAAAACACCTTTGGAATAAGAAAGTGAAAAAAGGCGGCAAAGAATAGGAGTAAGGCTTTTCAGCCTTAGCACATGTATTGGAAAACCAAGGTTTAGATATAGGACGAGATTTTAAAGTGGAGTGTGGGATAAAGGATTCCATTCCTGCAAGAATAATTTCACTGACACGATCTGAGCAAACGTTGACATCAGAACTTTTGAAACAGTAATCCGACCAAGGAAAAGAAATCTCGCAGGGTCATCCCATTTTGCATTGTTGTAATGCCAAACAACACGAGGTTGGGAATGGCCATGCGATAAACGTTCCATTGGAGAAGAGACAATCACCAAGTTGTGATCTGATGTGCCTAAGGGACCTCTCACTTCGACCGTGTACTTAGAAGGGTTGTGAGAAAAAGATCAAGCGTATTGGCTGTATGATTAGGATTGTTAGGTATTCTTGTAAGTAAATGAACAATCTGTACTAGGTCATTAGTAGTGCTAGGTCATCAAAAGCCTCAGAATCTCGATCTGCTGGGTCGGTGTGACTAGAAAATGGAAGCCACTGGAGTTGTGAACATTAAAATTACCTCATTGTTTGGAAATTTGGACTGGAGAAAGTGAAGTTGCAAAGAGAGGAAGTCAAAGAGCTCCAAGTGATTAGTGGAGTTGGGAAAACGGTAGAGATAACAGATGAATTTGACACAATGAGGTAGAGAGATTTTAAGCTAGAGAAGATCAAAGAGAGGAGATTCCAAATTTCCAAGTCTCTGACAGGGAATATCAAAACGGCCATGTGCATAAGTACCACCTTTGAAGCGAAAGGAATCATAGAGCGAATAATTTGGGCATCTGAGATGAGCAGTAGTTGAATCAACCGTTAACTGAGATTCTGTCAGAAAAAGTATATGGGGTTTGGCAGACTGCAAGTGGAAATGGACATCGTTGAGATTAGAATTGAGAATTAGGAAGTGCTTGGGAGGTTTAGATCTTTTCGCAGATAAGCTTGTTCTATTAGTTTGACAATTCATGGTGTATTCAATAGTAAGAAAAAGTGGGTGGGGCATGCTGTATGAAGTAATGACATTTTGGATATGGCGTACACGTGGTAAGAATATACCCAGATCCCTGATATAACGTGGCCTCGACAATGCTCCCCACATACACACTACTCAGACTCCCTCCAGTCACTATCTGGCAGAGTAGAGGTAGCAAGATTATACACTAGCTGATCTGGAGAGTTACCATTAGGTTCGGTGGGTTCCTGTGAACACCATTTTAGAGCTGTACCCTCGAAATGGAAGGAACATTGGATCTCGCCATGCCACGATGTTCACGATAACCTGAGAAATCATCAATCATACTGCATGATGTAAGGGTTGACTGGATCTTAGCTCCAGGGACTAAACATTGGTTCCACCACTTCAAACCTTCAATAAGCAAAGTGGAGGTATTGCACCGGTTGATGAGTCATCTACCACTTAGTACTGCCTGGTAGCATAGAGGGGCGGTGTTCCTCCATGTGGTGTGGGCAGCGCACCTCGACCCCTGCTTATGTTGGTTCACACCTGGGTGGTCATCCACCATGTACTTTTGCGTTGCGGTTATACCCAGGATTACTAACAGTTCCACCATCGTGAAGGTGCAAGCAGGAGATTTGGCTGTCACAGACCATCCGGACTTCGCCAAAATTGGGTCCACTTGACTTGAGTGTCACCCGAATATCAGTTCCATCAGCGTTTTAGACTCACAGGTAGCAAGTAGTTTGTCTGGTATATCTGTGAGAATGTCTGGGACCTCTGCTTTTCAGCCTAGTGGTTGTTCAGGGTATCTGTACTGTACTCTTTGTATGTAGTTGATTTTCCTCTGCCCAGTTGAGATAGCATGCCAGTGTGCACTATCTCCAGGTAAAGTGGAAGGACACCCTGGAGGTGCATGCTAAGTGTTATAATCATGAGCTATGGTGAGTAGTATTAGGTGCTGAATAGTGTCATTTCCTGCAGCTAAACACCATGGAACCACACGGCGGAACATAGAATAGGAAGAATGCTTTGTAGAATGTAGCCAGGGTTTGTTGCTTGATTCCCCATACACGCAGAGGACATTCTGGCTAAAAGTGCCATGAATTTTTTAAACTTCTCTTGCAGATATTTAAGATGAGCGAGATAAGACAGGTAATCCAGGATGACTCCAAAAAATTTGAGCTGTGTGACTAGTTTAAGTTTTGCTCTGAATCCGCATTAGTTGTGGTCTGATCGGTGTTTGCACACCGTCCTGGAGAATTGAGGTAAAGATTGGCACGTCTCAAGTTTTACATTACCCTTTTTTTTTTTTTTTTTTTTTTTTGATTTGGTAGTTATTGGCGCATCGGCTTCTGTGGCCATATTGCACCTCCCAAGGTTTTTGCAGTACTTTGATCCAAGCCCGAGGCGGGAATCGAACCCGCGACCTTTGGGTTGCCGGGTAGGTACTTTACCCACTCGGCTAGCCCGGTCGGCTTTACATTACCTAGATCCACATTTAAGAGGTTGTCAAGGATGTAGTTCTGCAGCAAGGGTCTGAGGATTGAAACCTGAAGACAGCCTATATGCATGTCTCTCCATACTATAGTACGGCACCTGAACAATAATGCATCTGCTGCCGAGGTAGTTTGCAATGCAGTTGTACAGATTGCCTGGAAGATTACCACACCTGAACCTGCTGACAGTAGGCCTCGAGAGAGTGTCAAAAGCCCCAGCCATGTCAACTGTGATGAGTAGGAAGTATTTGCACACTGCAGCAGTATTCTATTGCATTGAAAGTTGATTTCCAGGATCTGAAGCCAAAGTGATCTGCAGCCTGTTCTGAATCGGAATTGCTCAGACCCTGCTCAGCACCAATAGGAGAGGTATAGGCCGGTACGATACTGGAACTTCCTGTGATTCAGTCAGGCTTTTCAAGATGAGTCTGATGCTTGCTGTTCTCTAGTAAATAGGAAAGCATCCAGGGAGAAAGCAGTGGTTAAACAGGTCTAGGAGTAGGTTTGGTGCATATTCTGCTGCATTTTTAATGACCTCGAGGACCAACATGTCTAGGGGGTATTTTTTGTTCCTAGGTTTGCAGATTGGAGAGGTTTCAAAAAAAAAGGTTCTTGTCAGTACGGAGTGGCATTGCTGGTTTTTCAAGCAGATTTGAAGCTGACGTGTGTGGTCATTGTCAAGTCACTCGAAGTAGGCATCTTAGATATTGACTTATGCCAGGTCTTGGTGGTGCCCCCTTACAGGGTTCTTGTTAATGGGACGACCTTGCTTTTTTGCTGTGATAAGTGTGGTGTACATGTTTCTAGACTCCCACTACTGTCACAGGTACTCTGTCTCTGCAGGTGGCCACTCTCTTTGCCCGTTATAAGGCCCTCCACTTCTGGTTGACCTATCATCACCAGGGTGCCCTCCTAGAAGGTACTGGCAAATTTGGGCAGGTGGTGTTGCCTGTTGATGACTTCCAGTCCACTGCTCAATATCAATTCTTCCAGGCGTGGACATATTAGATGTGTGAGCACCTCTCTGAACAAGGGTTTCACTGTCGGGGGGGGGGGGGAAGGGTTGCTCTGCAGTCCCACTTTACTTCTTTCAAATGCATTTCTGGTCGATCCTTGGATTTGACTTGCTAATTGCACCCAGCACTGAGACTGCCTAAATCGAGACACTGAGGAGGAAATCAATTACGACCACTGGTCTTGAACTCCTCAGTACTCTTGCTAACTAGACTCTCTGAGGCTAGTCACGGTGGTGCATATCCGCATCTACACTGCACTTGTTTGCTGATGATTGATTGGGATCACAGGACAACTTCATTTGATTTTGGATCAATACTAGGATTTTACCATGGATTTTTAGATTTTAAGGTACAAATAGAGGTGACATATTCCAGGTAACAGTTATGCTTATTAGAGTTTTTTTTGGGCACATCAATTTTTGTGCCTTTGAAAGTATCTTTGGCATCACAATCCCTACAGCATTACCAGTAGCGATATCACTATTACTTTTGTTGATTTGTTAACACCTGAAGACTAAGTTTTGACTATATTACAAATAAAACTAGCTACATTAGGCATATATTGAAAGGGGAATCTGATTATAACAAGTTATAATGTACACTAAGTGCTCACCCCTATGAAAACTGAATGCAACCCACTGACCACGTGAGTTTCGAGAGTGCAAAGTTAGTTGACTACGTAGCATAGATAAGGTGTCAGTGGTTCAGTAGGTAGTAAAATACTGAGTGTGATAGGTAAAAGGAAGATTTATCAGACTTTGATAAAGGACAAATTGTGGGTGCTCAACGAGCTGGTACCTCGATTTCCCAAACGGCTGAAATGGTGGGGTGTTCAAGAGCCTCCAGAGTTAAGGTGTTCCGAGACTGGCATCAAAATGGTCAAACAATGACCCAACAGCAAAACTGCAAAAGGTTGATGTTAGAGGTGAGCACCGTTCCGACGACTCATATAGGCATAGCACTATTGAAGAGTTGCCCACTCAATACAACATGGGCCAACCCAGAATATCTGGAATGACCAAGCATCATGCACTCGCAAATATATCAGCACACAACCCAAGATAATTGGTTATAAAAGATACTTTTCATAACAAGAAAGATTGTGATGCAGTTGCTACAAACTAGGCATTTGCATGACTTAATTTAGCATTAGTATTAGAAATGGCCACATGGTGCAAGGAAGCCTATGGCTTATGCTACACCAGCCAAAAAAAAAAAATAAATAAAATAAATAAATAAAAATAAATAGTAAAATAAAATAACAAAAAATAAATAATATAAAATAAGAATAAAAACGAGTTAATAATAATAAGAAAATTTTAAAAAATAATAATTAATAAGAGATAAGGAAATCAACAACCTATGCATTTCTCTCCTCTCAGGTAATTATACAGCTGACCTTTGAATTTCCCCAGACTGTTAGTCTCTACCACCCATGTAGGTAACTCATTCCACTTATATATAACTTGTTGAATAAATTTTAAATATATAAGACCTGAAAACGGTTAAGCCTACTAAATGGTGATGGCATCTTTACCCAATCATAGATGAAACATTAAAGAAAGCATAAATATAAAATGGAAAAGAATGGTTGCTGAACAGAAATTCATGTTTGATCAAAGAGTAATCAATTTGTGGAATAAACTTTTTCCTAGTGTTGGGAAAGTGGGCAATTTGAATAGATTAAAGGAATGACTGTACAAATTATTGGAAAGGATGTGAAAACAAAGTTTTTTTTTATTTGTTTATTTTGCTGGTGGTGCATAAGTTATCCCACCTTGCATATATCCACCGAAATTGAGTCTTCTAGATGAGAAGAAAACCCACTACGCTATTATTATGGGGGACTTCATTGCTAAGGTTGGAAAAAGACAAAACAATGCAAAAAGGGGAACTAGAGTAAATTTTGGAATTGGTGAAAGAAATGAAAGAGGTGAAAGACTTGTGGAATTTGCAGAATCTCAAGGACTGTCAGTAATGAACACTTTTTTCAAGAAAAGGGTGAACAGAAAGTGAACATGGAAGAGTCTAAATGGATTAACAACTAATGAAATTGACTTAATTCTCGATAACAGAAGATATATTGTGAATGATGGTAGCGTCCTGAATGACGTTGGAAGTGATCACAGAATGGTAAGATGTGCACTTGATATAGATGTAGGAAAGGAAAGGAAAAAACTGACTCGAGTAAATAATACAAAGGTCTTTGGGATAACAGAAGAGGAGAAAAAACAGTATGTACAGGAACTTAAGAAAAAGTTTGAGCTTCTGCAGACTGCTCAGGACCAGGATATCAATGAGGAATATTACAACTTTCCGAAAGTGATAAAGCCCAAGAAACCTATCGGGAAAAAGAAATCCAAAGAAGAAAAAATTAGTCATGACACACTTGTCATGATGAACTGAAGGCAAAAAATGAAGAACAAGATAAACACTGACAAGAAAAAATTGAATATACTGAGTTGTGCAAAGCCAATAGAAAAAGACCTAGAGGACATAAGAAGATTTAACACAAGAAAAGTGGAACAAGCATTAAAGGAAAACAAAGGATTTAAATCAGCAGCCATGAGCAGTAATACAGAAAGACAAATGATACTGAAACTGAAGAATAGCGATTGCATACTTATAAACAGCAGAGAAGGCATAATTCAAATAGCAGAAGACTACTATAGAGAATTATACTAGGAGCGAGGGAATGATGCCAGCAGTGGGGAAGATGGATTGCAAAGTAGCAACACATACGACATACTCTATATTATTCCTGATGAGGTAGAACATGCATTGAAAAAAATGAAGAATCAGAAAGCCCCGGGGGAAGATGAAGTTACAGTAGAGTTGTTAAAATTGGGAGGAAGAGACATAACACACAAACTGGCAAGGCTCTTCACAAAGTGTATTCGAAAAGGTGTGATGCCTAAGCAGTGGAATAATGCAATCATAGTTATGCTGCATAAGAAAGGAGATAAATCAGAAATTGGAAATTATAGACCAATTAGCTTGTTATCCCACATCTACAAGTTGTTCACAAGGGTCATTACTAACAGATTAGAAAGAATACTGGATGAGAATCAACCAAAAGAGCAAGCTGGCTTTAGGACAGGATTCTCAACTATGGATCACCTTCACGTAATATCACAGCTAATGGAGAAAGCAAATGAATACAAAACACCATTATGCCTGGCATTTGTGGATTATGAAAAGGCATTTGACTCCATACAGCATAAGGCAATGTTTCGGGCACTGCAAAGACAAGGCATAGATACCCAACATACTATGATTTTGAAGAAAATATATGAGAGTGCTACCCCCTTTATTAGACTAGACAAAGACAGTAGGAAATTTAAAATCGAGAAAGGAGTTTGACAAGGAGACATAACATCTCCAAAGCTGTTTACTGCTGCGCTTGAGGAAGCTTTCAGAAGATTAGACTGGTCACAGAAAGGAGTCAATGTGCATGGAGAGTATCTAAACCATTTACGATTTGCAGATGATATTGTGGTCATAAACAACGATCTCAAAGGATTAAAAGAAAATCTTAATCAGTTATGCACAGTTAGTAGGGGTTTTGGACTAAAGATGAATATAGCTAAAACAAAAGTAATGATGAACAAGTATGCCACAGAAAGGAAAATAATGATTGAAGGGGCAGTAATTGAAAATGTGGAGTCATATACTTATCTGGGACAAGTTATTAGCTGTAATAATGATAAATGGCTGGAAGACAAGAGAAGAATAAATTTTGGATGATTAGTATTCAGGAAATATAGTCACATACTGAAGAGCAATATCTCAGTTTGTATGAAATGTAAAATAATGAACCAATGTATACTCCCCACCATGACTTATGGAAGTGAAATTTGGGCGCTTACCAAAAGAATGGAAGAGAAGCTGAGAACTACACAGCAAAGAATGGAATGAATTATATTGGGAATCAGACTGTTAGATAAGAAGAGAAACACATGGATTAGGCAGCAAACTCAAGTAAAGGACATTCTTATCAAAACTAAAGAACTAAAAGGGTCTTGGGCAGGGCACATAGCTCGAAGACATGATAACAGATGGACTAAGAAAATAACAGAATGGTACACAAGAGGAGCTAGGAGAAAACCTGGAAGACAAAGGCAGAGATGGATAGATGAAATTCATGAGTTTGTGGGTAGTAAATGGATGGCCAGTGCTCAAAACAGAAGGAACTGGAAAGTTCCTGGAGAGGCCTTCATCCTGCAGTGGATTGAAAATTGCTGATGATGCATCATATATCTAATGCTAGTACTATGCTGATGATCTGAAGGTGTGGACAATTTCTGGTTTGCAGGAATTGTATTATATAGAAGGTGAATACCTCATTGTATAAGGTATCTTCCTGAAACCAAATTTCAGGAAGATATGTTGGAAAGGGTGGAGAGAAGCGTAAGCTTGGTTGATCTCAGTGAATCATTTAAGACTCAAACACAAAATATATGATAAATGCCAGTTAAACATTGCAATGATTGGGAAAACCAATGGAGAATAAAATATCATCTTTTATTGCTAAATTTGACCACAAACTATGTTTTTGAATTTCTTTCAAAAACACATTCTGAATATGTTTTTGAATTACTTCTTTCACTGTATCCCAATTCAAATATTTTGATGCCAAAATAGCTTTTCGCATACTTCTCATTACAAAAGTATCCTTTAAAAACTATTAATATACATAGATATTTCTGTAACATTTGGGCGAATGTATGTGTCAAACTGCATTATCTAATATAATGCTAAAATGAGAGGCTAAGACAACAATATTTATTTATTAAATGAATGTTCATTCAAGGTGCCTTATGACAAGTTTCACTTTGGATGAATCCAATATTACTGAACATTATTGCTAACACATGCATTACCAGATTTGCCTATTTTCAAATTTACTTTGCCTTATTGTCACATTTAAGATGTGGTTAATAACAAGTAGAGTAACAGACTACATTTTGGATATATTTTACATATTTCACAAATTATTTTCTCATGTATATAAACCAATAAATCTGATTTTAGATTAAATTCTTAAAAATGCCTTGTCACATACTGTATTTCCACACTTGCCACATATTTCACAAAGGAATGGTTTCTCCTTGGTATGAACTAATAGAAGTTTTATCAAATAACCTGAGTGTGAAAATGCCATCTCACGTACTTAACAAGTGAAGGGTTTTAACTGAGTGTGAACTAGAAAATGTCTTTTAAGACTACTTTGAATTGGAAAAAGCCTTACCGCATGTTTAACAAGAGTGGTCTTTCCTGTGCGTGAACTAACAGATGCTTTTTCAATATATTTGACTGTGAAAGTATATTACAGCATATTTCACAAGACAATGGTCTTTCCTGTGTGTCAACAGATGCTTTTCAATATATCTGACCGTGAAAATTCCTTATAGCACATGTCACATTAGAATGGTTTTCTTGTGTGAACTAACAGATGTTCTTTCAAATAACCTGACTGTGAAAACGACTTCCCACATACTTCACAAGTGAAGGGTTTTTTCTGAGTGTGAACAAAAAATGCCTTTTAAGACTAGTTGAAAATGAAAAAGCTTTCCCACATGTTTCACAAGAGAATGTTCTTTTCTGTGTGTGAACTAACAGATGCTGTTTCAATATTTGTGACTGTGAAAATGCCTTACCGCACAAGAAGGGTTTTTCGTGTGTGAACTGACAGATGCCGTTTCAAATGATATGACTGTGAAAATGCCTTCCCACATACTTCACAAGTGAAGGATTTTGAATGGGTGCGAACACATGTTGTTTCAAATTACTCGACTGTGAAAATACCTTCCCACACTTCACAAGTGAAGGGTTTTTCCTGAGTGTGACCTAACTGATGTTTCTTCAAATGATCTGACCGTGAAAATGCCTTACCACATATTTCACAAGAGAATGGTTTTTCCTGTGTGTGAACTAACAGATGCCGTTTCAAATGATATGACTGTGAATATGCCTTCCCACATATTTCACAAGTGAAGGATTTTGACCGAGTGTGAACTAACACATGTTGTTTCAAATTACTTGACTGTGAAAATGCCTTATCACATACTTCACAAATGAAGGATTTTGACCGAGTGTGAACTAACACATGTTGTTTCAAATTACAGGACTGTGAAAATGCCTTCCCACATACTTCACAAGTGAAGGGTTTTTCCTGTGTGTGAACTAACCTATGCTTTTTCAATTTATCTGACTGTGAAAATGTCTTACCACATATTTCACAAGTGAATGGTTTTTCCTGAGTGTGAACTAATAGATGCCCTTTCAAATTACTTGACTGTGAAAATGCCTTCCAACATACTTCACAAGTGAAGGGTTTTAACTGAGTGTGAACTAACATATGTTGTTTCAAATTACCTGACTGAGAAAATGCCTTCCCACATACTTCACAAGTGAAGGGTTTTAACTGAGTGTGAACTAACAGATGTTGTTTCAAATTACCTGACTGTGAAAATGCCTTCCCACATACTTCACAAGTGAAGGGTTTTTCCTGAGTGTGAACTAACAGATGTGTCTTCAAATAACCTGAGTGTGAAAATGCCTTACCACATACTTCACAAGTGAAGGGTTTTTCCTGAGTGTGAACTAACAGATGTCTCTTCAAATGACCTGACCATGAAAATGCCTTACCACATATTTCACAAGAGAATGGTTTTTCCTTTGTGTGCACTAACAGATGCCGTTTCAAATAACTTGACTGTGAAAATGCCTTCCCACATACTTCACAAGTGAAGGATTTTGACTGAGTGTGAAGTAACAGATGTCTCTTCAAATGACCTGAGTTTGAAAATGCCTTATCACATACTTCACAAGCGAAGGGTTTTTCCTGGGTGTGAACTAACAGATGTTGTTTCAAATGACCTGATTGTGAAAATGCCTTACCACATACTTCACAAGCGAAGGGTTTTTCCTGGGTGTGAACTAACAGATGTTGTTTCAAATGACCTGACTGTGAAAATGCCTTCCCACATACTTCAGAAGTGAAGGATTTTGACTGAGTGTGAACTAACGAATGTTCTTTCAAATGACTTGACTGTGAAAATGCCTTCCCACATACTTCACAAGTGAAGGGTTTTTCCTGAGTGTGAACTAGAAAATGTCTTTTAAGACTACTTGAACATGAAAAACCTTTGCCACATGCTTCACAAGAGAATGTTCTTTTCTGTGTGTGAACTAACAGATGCTGTTTCAATATTTGTGACTGTGAAAATGCCTTACCGCACAAGAAGGGTTTTTCCTGTGTGTGAACTAACAGATGTTTCTTCAAATGATCTGACCGTGAAAATGCCTTACCACATATTTCACAAGAGAATGATTTTTCCTGTGTGTGAACTAAAGAATGTTGTTTCAAATGACTTGACTGTGAAAATGCTTTCCCACATACTTCACAAGTGAAGGGTTTTTCTTGAGTGTGAACAAGAAAATGTCTTTTAAGACTACTTGAACATGAAAAACCTTTTCCGCATGTTTCACAAGAGAATGGTTTTTCCTGTGTGTGAATTAACAGATGCTGTTTCAAATGACCTGTGAAAATGTTTTCCCACATACTTCACAAGAGAATGGTGTTTCATGTGTATGAACTAACAGATGCCTTTTCAATATATCTCACCGTGAGAATGCCTTAACACATATTTCACAAGAGAATGGTTTTTCTTGTTTGTGAACTAACAATGTTCTTTCAAATGACCTGACTGTGAAAATGCCTTTCCACATATTTCAAAAGTGAAAGATTCTTGTGATTTTGAATTGTTAAGTGCCGTTTCAAGTAAAATATGTGGGAAAATGACTTGCCACATATTTCACAAGGAAAACTTCTTTCTTGACTATGAACTGATGTCGTCTTAGGTATTTTGATCTTGAAAATGGTTTGCAACATATTTCACAAATGAACTGTTTCTTCCCTTCTGTTTGTGAATAAGTTGTTTTAAAGCACCTGATCTTGTAAATGCCTTATCACAAAATCCACAAGAAAAGGATTTCTTCAGAGTATAAACTGACAAGTTTACTTCTGGCTGACTCGGATATATCTCAACTCGAATCCCACCTTTGAAATGTATCTGGATACCACGAAATGTATCTCTTTTTATTCAATTAACTTTGGGGAATGGGTTTCTGTGATTCTGTTTTTCAATTTCTTTTAGGATAATAAAGGTTTCCTTTCTTTTAAACTGAGATATTGAATTTTCCTGTGCTTCTGTTATTTTTTGTCATTGGAAAAATTTTTCTCTTCACTTGCATCTGATGTCATCCTCTGGCTGTGGAGCTGTGATGAAATTCGTGGTTACTGCTGACATAACTTTATGTACATTCACTTCTATCTTAACTGCATATTTAATTTAATCTCCTTGTTGAATCTGAAAAAAAAAAAAAAAAAAAAGAAAAAAGTTAAGAGAATATAAGACAATATCAAAAACTAATATAATTAAAACATCTTTCCATCTTAGTTGCAATATCAAATGTAAAATCAAGGAGCTGTACTATATTTATTAAAATATATGCTAGTTCACATTTACATATTCAATGTTCATACTTTCACACAGAGGAAAAAAAGAATAGTACATTGGTTTGTTTTGTTTGTTTCTTTTATTTGGTTTTTTAGGAGCATTAGCAACTAAGGCCATATTGCTCAGGCCACGATGTAGCTTGCGGACGGCAATTGTGGGTTGGAGGAATTATCCCACTTTGTGCAAACATTTTGAATCAGAAGTTAAATATTTTTGATTATATCGATTTTTAATCTGGAATTTCGTATCCATTTAGCACTAATGATCAACATCTTGCAGGAGCTCTTACCTTTCAGAAGCTTTACAGAATCACAATGGTAAAAGCAGATAAATTAATTATTCTAACTATCAATGCTGTCGCTAATTTGAAAAATTCTGAAGGAAATTATGAAGCTAAAATTGAGAGCATGTTGAAGTGGAAAGAATTAAAATCGAAAGTAAGAACACATTTAAAAAATTACCTCGTGACAAGTTATTAAATGCATTGTTTTATCCTTAAAGGATACGTTATTAATTCAATAGAATGATTTTAAATTAAATAAAGAAAATAATGATACCACTGAAAGAAATTTTAAACATATGCTTCCTGAAATCATGGAATGTGAAAGAACTTTCATCTCGGTGCCAAGACGCTGAAAACCGAATAAGAAATTTAAGTTTTCTGATAAAATATTAGATAAAAATTAATGATTTTAGAGATTTTGTAAAAGATAGTTTATCTTTAAAATCAAATGAAATTCCCTTTTCAATTAAGGAAGCCAGAAATAACCTTTGAAACCATTGTGATTAGCAGTTCTGAAGCTGAGTGAGCTTCCAGCTTAATGAATAATATTGTGTGAATGAATAGTGATGACATTTAAACATGTTGCACATTATGATGACCATACATCTAAATGGAAAACCACTGCTTCTATTTGATCTGTATCATTCAAGTCATTCCTCTGTAATCACTGCTCAACTATTGAGCAAAGCAGAAGATCGATAACAAATATTAATAAAGTAAATTGTAAATGGCAATTTTCAGAATAAAATTTTCTTGAATATCTGTGTAATAATTTTTTTTCATGTAATCTGTGATTTTTGGGTACTTTTTCCAGAAAGTTTGATTTTTATGTAATATTTGTTTTTACATTGTGGAATGTTTTGTGATTAGTCTTTATGTTATTTGTCATATGGGAAATTTTTCATGTTATTTTTTATTCACAATATTAAAATTAAATCACAAAAAAAAAATTATTTAAAAACAAGACAAAGAAAAAAGTTGCAGGTGTGTCGAGCACGCGGAACATTTTTAAGAAGATGAAACATCCTTTGCATTTCTTTTAGGTATTTTGATTTGTATATATTGAAAACAAAATAAAAAAGCTTTTTTATTCTAAATATTGATCATTCACAAATTTACATAATTTCTGGAAGACAAGATACAATGGATTTATGATAACTAAAGCAAAAGATGTATACTTGCGATTGCAGCGTTTCTAAATACCTCTGGAAAACAGCATCGAATGAAGCACTGATCTTTGTAGTTGATGCGATATACGCAACTATTAGGGAACCGAACAATGGAATATAACGAAAATGCGAGATGAAAAAAAAAAAAAATTGCTGACAAATATATGCATTGTCGCAGTCATATGACAAATACTTGTATTGTTGCAATCATACTTACGGCAGTAGTAATTGCAAGAAGTATGATTGTGATGTCATACCATTCAAAAATTCTAAAAAGTTAGAACTCCAAACACTATTGTATCCAGTTATCATCGTAAGGGGTGGCATGACGACCAGGTTTTTAAGCTTTTTTTTTTTCGATAGACCTAGGAACATTTTACACATTCACTGAAAGCACGGTTAAGGGGGTAATAAGCCCTACTGTTTATTATCCTAATTTATAAGGGGGTAATAAACTCCCATGAATCCACCTGACTTGAGATATCATATCGATTACGAAAAATGTGTCACGCACTCTAATCACACTACTAGTAGTGCGAGGGTGGGAAGCGCTTCTGGTGGAATCTGCAGATGATGTCACTTCTGCGACGGATCAAATTTACTGGGTAGAAAGTCGGAAAATCTGCGAGCCCATTGTTAAAATATTCACAGCTCACCATTGCATATACCTTAATGATAAAAAACATATAGCTCCATAATTCAGTTTGAATTCTTTTGTCTAATGAATTCCACACTGCTGAAGTATTTGCCAAACATATGTGAAGGATTGAGACTATTATTATGGAGCCTTTGGTTTCATTTCCTGGTTGAGATCTGTTGATCAATGAGGATGACCAAAACCCTGCATTGAAGAATATGAAAAATGACAATACAAAAGACCCAGATGACTCAAAAACCGTATTTTGGAAAAAGTCTGTCACTACTCTTAGTTCTATCATGCTTCATATTTGCAACTTATATCTGAGACAGGGCATTTACCCAAAGCATTTCAATCAGATTAACATACTTCCGGTATTGAAAAAAATGTGACAAGTGGTCTGTATAAGATTTCAGACCACTGCCCAGCAAAAAAAAAAAAAAAACTTTCTAAACTATTTGACACAGTAGTGCTTAAAGAACAGTTTCAATTTCTTCAAGCCTTACATATATCAAAATCAACATGACTTTGGTTGTGGAAAATCAACATGTGTATGTAAGTTTTTTCTGGAAGTCCTATTGCTGTTGTGGCTAAAGTGCTGATAATACAATGTTCCAACAGTGTCATCATCCACCAAGTGAAGCCTGAACCATTCATCCAACTCTGTGAATATGTATGTGTGTTCTCTAGGAGCCCTATTGCTGTTAGGTTGGGTCACATTACTCTCTGGAGTCTGAGGTACAATAATGCAATGTTTCCACATTGTCATTAACAATCAAGTGAAGTTTGAACTAGTTATTCAACTCAGTGTATATGTAAGTGTTCTCTGGGAGCCCTACTGTTGTCATGAAGGGTCATATTGCTCTTACGGCTCAGAATCCATATAATGGAATGCTATCACAATGTCATTATCAATCAAGTGAAGTCTGAACCATTTATTTAACTCAGTGTATTCATAAGTATCTGTTCTCTGTGTACTTATTGCTGCTAGGCTGTTATGTAGGGTCACATTGCTGTTGGTGCTGAGTCTATATAATACAACATTCCCATAGTGACATCATCTACCAAGTGATTTTTAAACCTTTTTTCCCCTTCAGTGCAATACTTCATAAAATATGTGATGTCATCTCTATGGACTATGAAATCAATGATTGGATTATGGATTGGGACAGTGCTTTATTATTAGTAGTATTGTTGTTCTTACATTATTACTGATTAGGTGGATCCACCCCACGACGAGTATACTACGAAGTGCACAGGATGGCTGTTATGTGTCATGTTACTGTAGATCTAGGAACTCTGACTACCCTACAGGTATTCAGGATTGCAACTTTCTGGAGTTCCTTGTATATGTTCTCTGCGAGATCTAGTGCTGCTAGGGTCTTTTGCATCATACAATTAACACTATACACTATGTTCGGCTGTTATGTTCTGGCTCTTCAAGTGGCATAATATCTTCTTGTTTATGCAACTGGTCATAATCTTGTATATTGTTGGGATACAACTGATAGGCCTGTCTGGATTCTGTTGGATCTCTGTGGGGTTATTATTTTTTATTATTAATCAATTTATTTTTGTTTCTTGTACTGGACACATGTTTTTAGTCTTACTTTTAATTTTAAGAATTAACTCAGCATGCTCTTTTTATATATATAACAGGACATTTCGTGTGAAGATATTACTCCAGTAAACCCTCATTAATCTGGATCCCTGTAATCTGTAGTACGTCGCTTAATCCGGATAGCTCTAAAAAAATTTAAAAGTCTGAAAATCATACGGCGATCGGGCTGAAAGGTCATATGTATTGTGGCTGAGGTCATTGGGCCATGATGACTCATGTTTCACAAACAACCTGGTTCCCGGCTGCGGTTCAGACAGTTGTATTTTTAATGTAAATACAATATGTACATACGTATATTTACTACATATTTTTAATGTTAAATAAACATGTTTTTACTGTTATCCATGCACATTATGTTGTTTAAATAAGTTATACCCACATTACAAAGCATATTTCATATAATCCGAACTTCCATTAAAACAGATACCTCTCAGCCCCTATTAGTCCGGTTTAATGAGGGTTTACTGTAATTCAATTTGCATTGGACTGCACATAATTCAAATATCTTTCACATGAAATGAGAAAATTCCCAAATAAAAAGAATTTCAATTATATAGTGTGTTTTATTTTTTTTTTGTTATTGTAATGCTAACTCAAATAATGAAGCCAGTCATTAATGAAGTGTTATAATAAAGTGAAGCCAGTCGACATTGCTGGACAGTGCAGTGTCGAGTCAGTTTGGTGTGACATAAGCATTGGGAGATCAAAATTGAGAGTAGGAGTGTGCTATAGGCCTAATGACTCTGATGAGTATAATAAGGAACTGTACAGGGAAATAGAGTGGGCCAGTAAATCAGAGAGTGTTATAATAAGGGATTTTAATTTCCCAGATATTGACTGGAATTTGGGGGCTGGTCACTCACACACTAGCAAGGCCTTTGTGGATTTATTGCATGATTGTTTTCTACATCAGCATGTTCGGGAGGCAACTAGAGGGAGTAATACTCTTGATTTGATTATCAGTAGTGATTCTTCATGCATTAAGAATCTGCAGGTAAATGAACCACTAGGTGGCAGTGATCACAGTGTGCTGAAGTGGGATTTACTCAAAGAGGTAACTACCATTAGGGGTAAAGGGAAGGGTTATTGCTTTCGTAAAGGCGACTAGATGGACTGAGACAGTATTTAAATTCTATACAGTGGGACCAACTGATGATGTTACCAACAGCAAATTCAAAATGGGAAGCATTCAAAGAACTTACCTTGGAAGCTACTAGGCTTTACATACCAACTAAGAAATATTGTTCAAGGTTTAGGCCTAAGTGGATGTCAGATGAACTAATGAGACATGGCAGAGAAGAAAAATGCATGGGATACATACAAATTAACACGTGACACAGAAGCTTATGATAGATACAAGTTGATTTGTAACCAAGTTACAAAGGAGGTTAGGCAGGCGAAGGCAGATTATGAGAAATCTTTGGCAAGGAATGCAAAGAAAAACAGCAAAGAGTTCTTTACTTATGTAAACTCTAGAAGGAAGGGGATGAATCAGATTGGTCCACTTCATATCGATGGGTCAACTGTTGATGAACCTGCTCAGGTAGCTAAAAAACAGAATGAATATTTTGCATCAACAATAACACATGAGGAGTTATTCAGCGAGGGGAATGCCAGAGGTGTATCCAACTCTGGCAGTAAGCTAGAGAATCTTGTAATAACTGAGAGTAGAGTGGAGGAGAAATTGTTGAAGATAAATACAAGAAAGGCACCTGGGGTGGATGGGATCTATCCAGTTATATTAAAGGAGGCAGCAAAGGAAGTAAGCAAACCCTTAGCCATAATTATGAGAGCTTCCTTGGACTCAGGGGAAGTACCCATGGACTGGAGATGTGCAAATGTGACCCCAATTCACAAAGGAGGATCAAAGGGCGACACAAGTAATTATAGACCTGTTAGTTTAACTTCTGTTCCAGGAAAATTAATGGCAGCACTGGTTAAAGAAGCACTGCAGGATCATCTAGACAAGACTTCAGTTATAGCTCAGACACAGCATGGTTTTGTTAAGGGGAAGTCTTGCCTGACCAATTTGATTGGATACAATGATGCAGTCACAAAAGAACTGGATGCAGGGAATAACTTTGATATTATATACTTGGATCTTAGAAAGGCTTTTGATACTGTTGCACATGGAAGACTGCTGCACAAATTGGAGCAGTGTGGCATTGGAGGCAAATTGCTGCTATGGATAAAGGGGTGGTTGAGAGGGAGAAGACAGAGAGTGGTAATCAATGGACACTGCTCATCGTGGACTAATGTTATTAGTGGAGTCCCTCAGGGTTCAGTATTGGGTCCATTATTGTTTTCTGTATTTATAAATGATATTGATGATGGTATATCAAGCTTAATATCCAAGTTTGCAGACGATACAAAGGTTGGCAGGGTTGTCAAGGACACTACTGACACTATGCTACTGCAACAGGATCTGGAAAGGTTGAGCAGATGGGCTGAGAGGTGGCAAACGAAGTTTAACATTGACAAATGTAAAGTACTACATATGGGAAACAGCAACCCCAGAGCAACGTATCAACTCTGTGGTACTACATTGACAGTGGTAGAGAATGAAAGGGTCCTGGGGGTGGTTGTGCAGGCAGATATGAAGTTTTCTGAGCAGTGCAGACGGGCGGCAAGAGTAGCTCATGGTGTATTGTCAATGATATATAAGACTTTTTCTAGCAGGAATAAGGAGGTGATTATTCCCTTGTATAAGGCAATGGTCAGACCACACCTAGAGTACTGTATACAGGTCTGGAGGCCTCATTTCAAGAAGGATGTAGAGATGCTGAACGAGTACAGAGAAGGGCAACAAGATTAGTGAATGGAACAAAGGGGTGCTCTTACGAAGAAAGGCTTAAGTTTTGCAAATTACAGTGTCTGGGGACTAGCCACCAGCGAGGTGATCTGATAGAGGTGTATAAAGCCTTGAATGGTTTGAGCATGCTCAATGCTGATGGGATTCTTCCTCTTGCTCAGAATAATCACCTGAGAGGGCATAAATTCAAATTGAGAAAAGACAGATGTAGAATAGACATGAGGAAATTTGCCTTTAGCCAGCAGGTGGTTGGTTGGTGGAATAGACTTCCATCCCTTGTCGTGGAAGTTGATAGCCTAAATAAGTTTAAGGCTCAGCTGGACAGGTATTTCGAACGAACAGAGGGGTGAAGTGGAAGTGGTTATTTTTTGTTTATTTATTTTTTTTTTGGCTGATGCTGCATAAGCTTGCTTTCTTGCGTCAAATGCCTCTACTAATGCTAATGCTAATGATCTAAATTAAAGAATGCTAAATTCATTTTGTTAAAGAAAATAACTAAGCTAGCAAAAAAACAGTGAAAATTTAGTCACAGAAAATTGTTTTCCAAATTTTTCATTCATTCCAGATTCTTTGTATTTCTGTGAAGTTTAAAGAAAAGAAATTTATTAGTGGCTCTGGTTAGCAGGGAAATGATGCAGTGTTCATAGGATGTCAGACATAAAAGAATAAACAAATAAAGGAAAAGAATTAAATAAAAATTAGAACCAAAGTTAAAAGCAGTTCAATTTATTCATTACATCGAAAGTTGTGGATCAGTCGAAATGACAGATGTAAATTTATGGAGTTATGGTCAAAAAAGTAATATTTAGAAGTATAATGGCCAGAAATTGCCTAAAATGCAACTTACAGTGGTATTAAGATGACAGTAATATGTACCATTTTCAAAAACATTAATAAATACAGAATTTTATGTAAACACTACAGGATTGAGGTGGGTGAAAATAAAAGGTTTCAATACAGTGAGACAGGTGTACTGGCCTCATTGTACTGAAACCTGCTATAATTAGCCACCCGAACCAAGTAGCATAAATAAAAAGTCTATTTATTAATGTCTATTGGAAATGGCATCTTAACCTCCTCCTAAGCTACATTATGGATGTCTGGCCATGACTTATAAAAATATTAAAATTTATTACTAATTAAATAATTTTATTTAGGTGAAAACAAGTAAATATTGATATTTTACCAGAGAAATGAATTGAAAGTATAAGTGGGGAGGGAAAAAATACCAGGGGGGTGAAAATGTGGGATTCAAACTGCGGAAAGAGATGCAGCATTTCACATTACCACACAACTACTAAAACTGCTTATGTAGAGTTGCCGAAACCTTTACTTATGTCATGCTTAGCTATTCATCCGCCGTTCTTTTTTTGGATTGGAATGACAATAAATTATGAAAATTATATCTGCGAATTCATATATTGGCTTCACCTAGTCCAGTGGTCAGGAGTGAGAATGCTTGGCACAAGTTCCTTGAGTGGACCGGGGTTCAAGCCCGTGACTACTAAATACGATAAATATTTGTATTGACGATTTATTGTAAAGTCTACTGACTTGGTTGTCGTGCTGGAGTATAAACGGAAAATTTATTTATATTGTCCAACGCAATAACAAAACTTTAGAAAATGCTCCAGGGACATTGCAAACATTCCGGCCTGTTTGTATGCCCTGAAAATGTGAGCCTCCACTGTCTATGCCAGTGGTTTCCAACATTTTTTTTAATAATGGCACCCCTAAGTAATTTATTTTATTTTGCGGCACACCTACTCAATTTTCTCAATATATATATATATATATATATATTTAACCCCAGGGGCTCACATCTGGTGAGTATGGGCTTGGCACACCCAGGGTCCTGAGCTGGATATCATCATTCTTCTCTTTCTTGGTGCTTCCCTCCTCTCTCTCTCTTTGTCTGTCTGGGTAACTCAAATTTTTTTGGCTGGTGCAGCATAAGCCTCAGGCTTCCTTGCACCATATGGCTAATAATAATAATAATACAGTGAAACTTCTCCTAACGGACACCTCTCGTTAACGGACATTTTCAAATTCCCCAACTCACCTGCATTGGTTTTAACATGTTTGCAGCTTCTGTCTACCGGACATTCTCTGTAACGGACGCGGACAGGAAATCTGCACTGTTAGATTAGCACTTAATTTGATCTCCCCATAACGGACAGTGGGCGAGCTCACGGCCCTTTTTCTAGGAACGTTTCTTCCACATATTGCCTCAATCGTGTGTTTATTTTCTATTTCTGATTCTCTGAATTTTATCAAGGTTTACGTCGCGGTTCTAAACCCTTTTTCAAGAATTTTAAGGCACGTGTAAAACTTCTGATGAATTCGATGTGTGCAGGGGGGGGGGAGAATAATGTCGGCCTTTCGTCTTTTCAGTTTCAGTTTTCAGTTTTGTTCAGTGTCGTGTGAAGTGCACAATGTCTTCTCGTAAACATTTAACTTTAAAAGATAAAGTCGAACTCATTAATGCGTATATGATCGGCAAAAAAACAGTGTTCGCAATCTCGCTACAAAATTCAAAATCGGGAAGATGCAGGTAAGCGACGTCCTAAAGAAAAAAAATGAACTGCTCAAACAATTTTGGCAACACGGAAATGATCAGGTTCAAAAATCATTCCCGAAAACTGTTGGACTTCAAATTTGTCGCGCAAGTGCTAAAAAATTCCCATTAATGGGCCTATTATTAGGGAAAAGGCTTTGGAGGTTGCGAAATCTATGGGAGTAAATGAGTTCAAAGCTTCTCTGGGATGGATAGACAAGTTCAAAACTCGGCATAAAATTTCTTGGAAAACCGTAAGTGGTGAAGGTGGATCTGTTGATACTGGGGTTGTAACAGAGTGGACCGTCAAATTGGAAGATTTATGTCGTGATTTTGAAGCTAAGGATATTTACAATTGTGACGAAACAGGGTTGTTTTTTTAAAGCTCTTCCTGAAAAAACAATGAGTCTAAAAAACGAAAAGTGCCAGGGCGGAAACATTTCTAAGGAACGCTTGACTGTACTACTGTGTACAACTATGCTGGGAGACTTTGAACAACCTCTTGTTATAGGAAACCCACAAAATCCTCGTTGTTTCAAGGGCATAAAGTTGAATCTTTTGGATGTTGACTGGAAGTTTAATAAAAAAGCGTGGATGACACGAGATATCACGAGCGAATGGATAAGTCACTTTAACCAAAACATGATTCGTCAAAACAGAAAAATTATTCTTTTCATGGATAATGCTGGATCTCACCCGCACATTGAATTGTCCAACATTCAAATCATTTTTCTGCTACCAAACACATCTGCAGAGTGTCAGCCCTTGGATTAAGGGATAATAAAAAATTTTAAACTTCACTACAGAAAACGTGTTTTAAGACATCTCATTGCAAACATGAACGATGTAACATGAGCGAGTGACCTTGCAAAGAAAATCAGCATCCTAGATGCGATTCAATGGATTTCCTCTTCAGTAAACGCAATTAGAAAACAAACTGTCGTGAACTGTTTTGTAAAGTCTGGCTTCTCAAACGCAAAAATTGAAGTTGTGAACAGCAATGTGGAGCACCAAGAAGAACAAGAACTTCAACATAAAATTAACCCCAGGGGCTCACATCTTGTGAGTATGGGTTTGGCACACCCAGGGTCCTGAGCTGGATATCATCATTCTTCTTTTTCTTGGTGATTCCCTTTTACTTCTCTCTCTCTCTCTCTTTTAGGGTAACTGGGGAATTTTTTTTTTTTTTTTTTTTTGGCTGGTGTATCATAAGCCTCAGGCTTCCTTGCACCATGTATCTTATAATAATAATAATAATAATAATAATAATAATGATAATCTATTGATAATGTACGATACTTCCGCTACAAGTGACCTTGGCTACAAAGATATAGACTCGAACCTCACTACAGAAGATGGTGCTCTAGATATCAACGACATTATCATCGATATTTTTCAAGAAGTTCCTCATGAGGATGAAGAAATGGAAGGAGGTCATTCTGTCGAAGAAACTGAAGGACTTTCGATGGTTTCTTCACTCCAAATCAAACAAATGTTGAAAACAAAATTATCAGATGGAAGAAGGTGCAGAAGAAAATAAGTAATTACTGTCTGCATTTTTCTTAAGATAAAGTCATAATATGCATAGCACAATTGTATGTATATTATTTACAAAAATATTGTGCAAAATCTGTATATATTTTAATTTAATTTTACACTGAACGTTTAACGATTTTTCTTTCTTTTTTTTTTTTTCCTCCCTCAGACTTCTTGTTAGCGGACACTTCTCTCTAACGGACACATTTTCGTTCCCCATGGCTGTCCGTTAAAGGGAAGTTTCACTGTATATACAGTATATCTAAAAATTTAGTACTTGGTGCACCCTCTCTACAAGGCAGTGATTGACGGGTGCTAACTCAGCCCAGTGTCACTTGTTCTCCTGTATATACGGAAACATCTGGCACGTGGGCCAGATGACTGTGGTTGCACGTGGTGTGAGTTTTTGTTACTTGTTTTTAAAAAAATTTCGTTTCACTTTTTTTTTTTTTTTTTTTTATAAATTCATTGCAGCCCCGGTTTTGTGATGTCAGGTGACATACTGCGATCCCAATGATCTCCTTGCAGAGCTAATCCTTTAGTCGGCGGCGAGAAGAGAGGGAAAGCAGTGAAGGGGTTGTGACTCCGGCCACTCATTGCGTTCCCTCTCTTTTCCTCGGCCGCTTGTGGCGGATGCCACGTGACAGAGCTGAAAATGAGGAAACAAAAGGAATGTGCAAATGGCAATTTTTTTTAAAATCAAGAAACAAAAATGTACGTTATTGGGGGGACGACGAAATGTCACGTGACACCACAATACGACGTAGCTAAAATGAAGAAAACGAAACAGCAAAACGGGAATTTTTTTTTTTTTAAATAACAAATATAAATTTCACAAACCGCGATTCTTCTCGCCTGTACATTACTATACGATTGCACGTGCGTTAACAATTAAATTGCTCTTTGTTAATGCACCAATTGACTAAAAAAAATTCTAATTTTTTAAAAAATTTTGGTGGGGCTGCGCCCCGTAAACACCGTTTTATGGTCGTACATGACTGGATGATTTCAGACAAAACTAACCTCAACAGCCATGGCCTAGCAGGATAATAACCGATTTAATGCACAAACTAACCCCGGCTTTCGTGACCGAACATTACCGGACGATTTCACGTGCATTGCCATTGAGACCTGACCCCTGCTCATGCACGTGTGCACAAAAATACTTTTTTTCTCTCTTTTTATGGATACAATAACTGGGAAAACATTGAAAGAAAACTCACCTCATCAGTCGTCGTAGCCCAGTACGATAATAACAGATCACTTTTCGATTATTATCGTTTCACAACCGAAGAACAGAAAGGAACAGAAATTCCCGCCACCTGCAGCCACTGATTTTTCTCTCTCGAACATTACAAGACGATTTCGTGAGCAGTTACGATCAGTTAATTTAAAAATAAATAAATTTTCTATTTATACTCCGGGACGACCAAACAGTCAGAGGAGTTAACAAGATAGACAGAATACAAGAAACAGCACCGTATTCAACAGTCACGGGCTTGAACCCCGGTTCATTAAAGGCACATGTACTTATGCACCTGCGCGCCTGACCACTAGGCTACGGCGTAGGTCAGGATGAGACTAGAAACATCACTTTCGTACAAAAAAATAAATAATAAATAAATAATAATAACACCTTGTGGTATTTCTATTTCTAATATACAAATTCATTCAGCAATGGATTAATAAATTGATAATAGCCTTAATTCATTCAATTGAATGAATTAAGGCTATTATGAATTGTAGGTTGCAGCTGCCTTAATTCATTCATTTGAATTTATTCATTCATTCATTTGAATGAATTAAGGCAGCTGCAACCTTTTTGCCCTGTCCAACTTAAGTACAGCTAATATTCGGCATTCAACTAACCCGGCGTTTGCGGCAGTGTTGCCAATTTAGCGGTTTTCCCGCTAGATTTAGCGGAATTGCTTCAGGTTTGGCGGATTAAAATATGTAATAGCGGATAGCGGGTTTTTTAGCGGAATGAGTTTAAATGTAAAAATTTAAAATACGTTTAGCATTTTATATATTTTGGCAATGTAACATTTAAATTAAGAAATATTTATTTAACAATATAAATATTTCATAATTGAAATGTTTTATTGATATACATTGTAAAAATATTAGGGATATCTTATTTAATAGTTTTTTTTTTTTTTCCTTATAAAGCGAAGAATCGGTTTTATATTATTAAGGGATCCCCTGAGGGGAACCACAACAATTTCAATACATAGTTACACTCGCGATCAAACGATATGACCGTTGGTTCATAGCTTTAAATTGTTGAATCAAATCTCAAAATGTGGAAAAAATTCTAATGAATTAGCCCCACCTTTTTTTGAAACCGCGAAGGAATGCCATTGGATTATTTTTCTTCGTCGTAATTGAATCATCTGGAGAAACAAAATTATAGCGATGAATAACCTCATCATGGGTATAATTAATGTCTCGGTAAAGATCTTTATATGCAGGCCATCCATCACTAATGATTCTTGTGCCTGACAATATTCTCTTTCTTATAATTGATAATAGAGTTGTTTTATCTCTATTTTCTACCGGAACGAAAAAAACATCGTTTGGTAATTCTTTCGAATGCACCAAAAACCCATTGTGTTCCTATTAGTCGTCCTCTATTATTTTATTATTAGTTATACGGTGCAAGGAAGATTGAGGCTTATGCTGCACCAGCCGAAAAAAAAAAAAAAATTCTGAATTATTCAGTGAGAGAGAGAGAAGTAGAAGGGAATCACCAAGAAAGAGAAGAACGATGATGATATCCAGCTCAGGACCCTGGGTATCCCAAGCCCATATTCACCAGATGTGAGTCCCTGGGGTTATTATATATTTTCTTTTGAAAAATGCTGATTCATCAATTTCAACTTCGATAGGTATTCCATTTTCTGAAATCCCCCTAGTTAACTATCTTAATCAATTATTGATATCATGCAGATCTCCCTCAGATCTTTGCATTTTCCAATAACTGTTTATTTATTTATTTTTTATTGATATTTAAATCAAGAGCAATGTGATCTTGAGCCCAATCTTAGGACCAGAAGCATAGAAATAATAAATTTTGAGATTACGCTAATGTACTATCATCAAAAAATGATTTATGTCTAATACTCTTTGTTTTACGGCAAGGTTTCTTACAACCCCATCTAAACATATCAGTTTTACATTTACTTTTTGTTAACCGCATTTCAAGTTTGCAAACTTCACCAAAAGCTGTACTTTGCAAAATGTGATTTTTTGCCAACCAAGAAATCCAGTGATTAATATTTTGCCACTGCATAAATTCATCAACTCTGTTAAACGGTAGTTGTTATTTTTGACTTCTTCCTCAGCATTTGATATGCAAATTGGAGGTTTTTGTCTGCACATAATGTAGGGTCTTAAATTTTTTTATGACGCCCATTAATAGGATTTAACCCAAATGAAAATTTAAAAAGGTGGCGTGTTAAGTGTTAAAAATAGCGGATTTTGAGCATGCGGTTAGCGGGAAGTATTATTAAGAGTTGGCAACACTGGTTTGCGGGCGAACCTTTTTGGCCAATAAATGTCCCACCGGTTTTCCAGGTAATATTGTTTTTTTTTTTTCTCTCTTTTTTTTATAAATCACAAAAAACAGCAAAAGGCCTTACATTTGTGAAAAACAGGTTGAAATATAATTACATAACATATAAAAGTAAAACATATAATCTTCAGTAAAGTTAAAATAAAAATTGATACAAAACATGAATGGGCTAAAACAACAGTTTGTTATATTCATTTTTAACACTAGTTTTATTAATAAAAATATCAATTTTATTTTCATTTAACAAAGCAGCTATTTATCAATATTAACATCTAGTCCATAACTTTTAATCCATTGGTAAATTAATTGAATACCTTTTTGTAACTCCTCACAATTCAAAGACTGATTAATTTCTTTTTACAATTTCATGTCATCAGCATAGGTAGGAAAACTGAATTTGGCTTTCTGAAGACAAGCGGATACATGCACCCTAAACTAAATCTTAGCCGAATACGCAAATGGGGAAAATTACGTATTCTTAAACATCAGTAATTAATTTTTTTTTTCTGGGACTGCAGATCCCTGCTTTTGTGGGAGCTAAGTCGCCACAAATTCCCGTTATTATTCAGCCCTTTCTAAAGCCAAATGCTTTTTCTTTTTTTGTTTTTTTTTATGCATTTTTAATTACGCATCCATTTAACCAAATAAGCGGCCAAATAATTTGGCGAGGGGACGGTGAAAACAGTGGGCGGAGTCTGCCCTGTCAATCATTACGTATCGCCAAGAGTCGGGACGCTGATTAATATTAAAAACAGATTAATATTAATCGGTTTAATTTTTAAGTAAAGTAGAAAAAAATACGATAGTAGTGTAAAGGGCATCATTTCAACTGTATCTGATATTGCGCACATTCTTTACAACGAGTTACCATGAATTGCACTACCTCGTATAAGTAAACCTTCACTAATACAGAAGACTATTGTTACTTATTCTCAGTGGGCACCACCACCCAGACGGCACCGTTTGCAAAATGTTATGGGATAAAGATCTTTGTTATCCTCATACAGTCCATATTAGACTTAAGAAAGCAAAAAAGATATAGGAAGTTGATAGTTGTATTGGAAGAAAGAATGCAGTCAAATGCACACTACTCAAAAACTCAAATTCCTTGAATACGCAACGCTTCTCCTGTAGAGAAGACTGTTGTTACCTATTCTCTGAAACGGCACTGTTTCAAGGCTTGTTTGTAATGTGTGGAATAATAACTCCACTTTCCACTTGTCCCTATTAGACTTAGAAAAGCAAAAAGTAGAAGGAAAGTTATAGTAGGAGTGGAAGAAGAAAAAAAAAGTGGAAGAATGAAAGGGATGGTAACTCCAACACACACCACTCAAATTCCTCGAATAGGCATCGCTTCCCCAGTAGAGAAGAATGCTGTTACCTATTCTCGGAAACTCCGTGAATATCAGGCTCCCTCTGGTGACTGTTTCAAGGTTTGTGGCCTTTCATCGGCGGGTGGTATCCTGGTATTGCAAACATGACAACCCAGTTGTCAACATACTCCCACAACATGAGAGATGCCAAAAGGTGTACGTGATAATGTTTAAGTAAGATTAAATGCAACTGTGAGTTTGTTGAGATTGAATATAGACAGCTCCTTTCTCATAACAAGACGAGATGGCTTTCATTATTTCCAAGCATCACAAGGCTCATAGATAAGTTTCCAGCTTTACAGGCTTATTTTCTATCCCAATAAAAACCTCCCATTGTGATTAATAAGTTCTTTGAAAATGGATTTAGTGAGATTCATCTTTGGTCCATGCAATCACTTATGAGTGTATTCCATACACACATACAATGAATTGAAAGGGAAAGTAACTCAGTCTTAGTCTCAGTTAAAGAAATTATCTCGGAATGGATGGATCACAACTTCATGCCATTAGGAGTAAAGGAAATGATATACAAAAAACATGATACTTGAAAGTGAAAAATTTTCTAGTGATACAAAAAATCTGTATAAAAATTGCATGGAATATTTAGATAAGTGGCTTCACCATATGGAATCCATTTCCTGTTTTATTTGGATGAAAATGGATGCAGTACCAAGCTGGAACAATGTAGAATGTTCTATTTCCTACTTGATTGACAAAGGGTAACAATTGATGATGTTAAGTGTTTTGACCAATTTAACGAAATTTTTTGGGGGTCAATAAAGACTTTAAAATCACGCTTATACATGAAAAGTGGACCAAATATTTTTAGTAATACAAAAAATATTGAATTCCTTTCTGAATTGTTGAAATTTGCCCAGTTTTTCTTTCCAGTTCCTCCTAACAATGCAAATGTAGAGAGAGAGAGAGAGAGAGTATTCTCTCTAATGCAAAGTCAGTGGACGAAAGAAAGGAAAAGGTTAAATGTCAATTCTGTAAAAGGTATTTTGTTTTTGCAGTACAATTTCAAACTTATGTCATACGTTGATTTTTACACATATTTGAGAGGCAATCCAGAGCTATTGAAAGAAATAATTTCTCAAGACAAATATGAGTGTACTAATCCTAAACATTAGTAAATGGGGTTTACATTGTCTTTATTATACAAAGGGTACTAGGAATGTTTTGCAATACAGCTTTGTTTATTTAATTTTTTCAAAGTAATTTCCTCTACATTCAATACACCTCTCCATCCTCCGAAACCAATCTTTAAACCAGTTCTGCCAAGTTTCACTAGGGAGTAAAGCACACTCGTTGTCCCAAGCCCGTAGAAGGTCCTCATCACTGGAAAACCGCCTCCCTTTTAGCTTCATTTTCACATGCGGGAACAGTGCAAAGTCGCAGGGAGCAAGGTCTGGACTGCAGGGAGGGTGCTCGAGAAGTTTCAGTCCTGTCGTGGTCAAATATTCGGTGCAGGCTTTGGCGCGGTCAGCTGGAGCATTATCGTGATGGAGGTACCAGGTGTCCATTCTTGACTTTGGCTGCAGGTTCTTCATAGATCCAATGACTTTAGGCAGGCATTGTTCAGTATACCACTTAGCTGTGACTGTCTTCTGCGTGTCCAAAACGACACGTTCCACAATTCCACTCGATTTGAAAAATACAGCTATCATTTTCTTCTTTACAGATCGGGATTTTCTGACAATTACGGGTGTGTCGTCATCATCAAAGACCCAAACTTTGTTTTGAGCCTTGGTCGGCAGATCGTAATAGTACAGCCAAGTCTCGTCACCTGTCACAATGTTGTTCACATACCGAGATTGTCCCTTATCAAACTTTTTTAACATCTCCCGGCACAAAGTCACACGTTGTGTCATCTGCTCTTCAGTCAGTTGATGCGGCACCCAGAGAGAACAAAGTTTCTTCACGTGCAAATGATCTTGCAGAATCGAACGAATTGCTGGTGCATTTAGGCCCAAAGTATCCTCTATCTGTTGGTAGGTCACTCGCCTGTTTTCGTCAAGCATTTTCCTCACAGCAGTAACGTTTTCCTCCGTAACTGACGTTCGTGGCCTTCCCGGCCTCTCAGAATCCTCCAGAGTGAAATTTCCCCTTTGGAATTCTCTATACCACCTGAATATCGTTGTACGATGTGGACAATCATCATCTAGTGCAAGAGTCATTTCTTCTAAGCACTGGTCTATGGTTAAACCACGCACGAAATTATACCGCAAAACTGTCCTTATCTCATTTCGTGACCACGATGCCATCGCAAGCACTTTACACTCTCACTACTAATGAATAACTGAGCCCATCGACTTGGCGCGGCGGCTACTATGCACGTATGAACATGTCTCAACATACAGCAACAAGCAGCTTCCTGTGATTCATTGTTGCGTCATATTGCAAAACTTTCCTAGTACCCTTTGTATTATTTGCATAATATGTGTCTTCTTTTATTCGCCCCAAAACATGTAAATGTTCTCTTTTTTATGAATGCAGAAGATGGTAACCCTATTTTAGGAGCATTAGCAACTAAGGCTATATTGCCCCGGGATATGCGGTGGTCATTCCCTGACTTTTCCGCATCCTCCGTATTTGGTGGTGACGGGCTCGAACCCCGATCTAATCAAGTACCACATGCTACGCACTACTGCTCCTTCCCACCTGGTTATGGAGGCGCCTTTACTGACAGAGTTATACATACTAAATTGGTTAAACAGAAAACTGCAACTGTTGTTTTGTTTTTACTGTAATTTCAGGTTTATGTACCGAGTATGCCACTTGTGCTCATATTTCTACCAGGGTGATATCTTTTTATGTAGTATCATTGTATTGCCCTCCCTCCAGTAGTATAAGTATGTCAGTACTTTATATGGAGAGGGTTATGCAGTTTGTCGCTTCCAGTAATATTATCTTGACATTAGATTCTAAAACTAAGTCAAGGTTATAGTACAGTAATACAGTTGATTATAGGCGTAGACAGATAGGATAATTTGTACTAAGTTATAATTTGATTACTTTAAATGAACCTTATAAGCCACCTGCCTTTGACAACATTCATGGGTCTTCTAATATTGATATCACCCTGGTGTCACATGAATTGAGTAGAAGGATAATTTCATGGGATGTGGTGACTGCCATGTCCAAAAAGCGATTATACCGTGCCAGCCGCATTATCGCTGGCGCTGAATAATTAACGCATTGAGACACAAGAACGAATGGACCCATACCAAGAAACAGAACTAACTATATTGTTCGTCCTTAAAAACTTTGATATGCAGAAAATCCAAGCTGTAGCATAAGTTAAAATCAACAATTAATACTGAAATTAAATTAAAGGAGCGTTGATTAGCACGTGCCCACGAAATGGCAGCCATATTGGCTCTCCTTCATAATAATACAGGGGTGACACATGGTTACAAATGTGCCACTCTGCTGGCAAATTCTTATCTTGAAGTAATCCAACTGCTCACCATCTGAAAGAATTATCTAATTGACAATGATTTGCTATCCCGAGTACTGGAGATGTGGAGAGTACAGGACTATCCAACCGAGCAAGCCAAAAAAAAAACAAAAAAAAACTGAATTGATGCGATCGTGGTCACAAATCATTTTATATGCATGAATAATACGCATAATGTGGATCTCTAAGGTTGGTAATCGGTTCCTACGGATACTTGGAATTTGCATGCAAGGATTCCTATTAAATCAAATATTTACCTTCTGCGACTGTTCACAATAAAATATTCATGAAAAACAACATTTTGTTGTATTAATTTTTTCGAAACAGAAAATTGTCTCTCGAAAAAATTAACAGAACAAAATGGAAGAGACAAATATAGATTGTAAACTATCACTGCACTTCACGGAGTACAGTATTATGATAAGTAGGGTTCCACAGTGGTTGGCGTTCGGCCGCTTAATGTTTGTGATATTTATTAATGAAACCGATGTTACAAGTATGACATCTAAGTTTGTAGATGAGGCAGTAATGAGGATATGCTAGAAAATAGCAGTGAAGGATTAACTGATAAATGAAAGGTATTGCATTTGGTTAACAGTACTCCCACAAAAACATACCATCTGGGTGGTACCAAACTAAAGATAGTGAATAACCGAAAAAGATAGGGAGGTAACTGATTAGTCCAACAAAATTCTCCGAGCAGCAAAAACGGGTAGAACAGATGTTTAGTATTAGTATTAGTAATTGCCGCATAGTGCAAGAAAGCCTATGGCTTATGCTGCACCAGCGAAAAAAAATCAAAAAAAAAAAAAAAAAAAAAAAAACAAACCGGATAAAAAAATTAAAATAAATAAATAATAATTAATAAAATAAAATAAAAGGAAATTAAACCTATCATCCTATGCGCTTCCCTGACCTGAAGGTACTATCCAGATGATCTTTGAATATCCCCAAACCGTCAGCCTCTACCACCCATGTAGGCAACTTATTCCAGTAATTGATAACTCGCTGGCTAAAACAAAACTTGTTGCAGTCCAATCTAAACATTTCCCCCCGTAACTTGAATTTATGTCCCCTAGTTCCAGCATCATTTATAATCTTGAAAATTTCGTCCTCATTCATTTTACTGATGCCTCTCAGAGCCTTAAACACTTCAATCAAATCTCCTCTAAGATGTCTAGTTTCCAAACTCTGCAACCCACATATTCGAAGTCTTTCTTCATAAGGACGCCCTTTTGCCAATCTCACCAGGCGAGTGACCCGTTTTTGCACCCTTTCAAGAAACTCGATATCTTTCTTTAGGTGCGGTCTCCATACTTGAACACAGTATTCCAAGTGTGGTCTAATAAAAGCCTTATATAATGGGATTATCACGTCCCTATCTCTACTTGCAAAATTTCGATAGATCATCGATAGGACACCATGGGCCTTCCTTGCAACCTGTTTACAATGCTCAGAGAATTTCATGTCTGACCGTATCGTAACACCCAAGTCCCTTTCCTCCAGTACTGGGTTTAGTTGAACTGCACCAAGTGAATAAGTTTTTTTGGGATTACTGTTTCCCAGGTGTAATACCTTACACTTTGTTGGACTAAAGCATAGCTGCCATTTTTCTGACCATTCCTGAAGTATATCTAGGTTTCTCTGAAGAAGCTCAGCTTGACAGTGATCATTAACCACTCTACCAATTTTAACATCATCTGCAAATTTAGACATCACGCCCTCTATCCCTTCATCAATGTCGTTTATGAAAATTAAAAACAACAGTGGTCCTAATACTGATCCTTGGGGAACACCACTTCTTACATCAACCCAATCTGAGGAATAGCCATTTATCACGACCCTCTGCCTCCTGCTATCCATCTAAGGATTTTCCCAGTGATTTCAACCTGTTCCAGCTAATAAAGCAACCGCTAATGTGGGACTGATTATTATCTCTATGGTGTAAGTACGCTTGAGGCCTATGTTGCAAGAGTCAAAAAAAAAAAAAAAAAAAAAAAAAATTCGAATTATCCCGACAGAGAGAGACAAGGGTCAGAAATAGAAAGGATTCACCAAGATAGAGAAGAATGATGATATCCAGCTCACCAGATTTGAGCCCCTGGGGTAAGTTGCCAAGGGTATACAAAAATTTCGCAAGCATGGAACAAGAGGTGATTATCCCATTCTGTAAAGCAATGGTCAAACAAAATCAGGCATACTGCATACAAGTTTGGAAAACTCATATTAGGAAGAACATAAATCCATTGGAAAGGATTTATGTTCTTCCTAAAATGATGCAAAGAGTAACAAGATTAGTTGTGAGCACAAAAGAATACCGGATAATTGGTTATAAATTACACTTTTCTTAAGAAGAAAGACTGTGTTGTAGTTGCTAGAAACTAGCATTTGCATGACCTAATTTAAACATTAAGACCTCAAATGGGTTAAGCAAATTTAATGCTGATGGCATCTTTACCCTTTCGTAGATCCATTAAAGAATGTATAAATATAAACTGGAAAAGGACGGTTGCTGAACAGCTGTGGAGAAATTCACATTCGATCAAAGAGCAATTAATTTCTGGAATACACTTCTACTTAGTGTTGTTAAAGTGGACAGTTTGAATAGATTAAAGGAATGTTTGGAAGGGATGTGAAAACGAAGATATTTTTTATTTGGTTGGTGGTGAATAATCCTCCCTTTCATCATATATCTAAGGCTAGTACTATGCTGATGATCTCTCGTTGATATGAGCATTGTAACTATACATGACAAGGTGAATACCTCATTGTATAGTGGAATGGTTAGGCTACATCTGACGACATGCAGATTTGGAAACCAAATTTCAGGAACATATGTTGGAAAGGTTGGAGAGAAGAGTAAGCTTGGTTGATCTAAGGAATTCATTTAAGACTTAAAAATAAAATATATGATGAATGCCAACTGCAATGATTGGCAAAACCGACGGAGTGTAAAATTAGCATTAGTAGAGGAATACGATGCAAGAAAGCAAGCTTATGCAGTATCAGCCAAAAAAATCCCCTCCCATTTCACCCCTCCATTCGTTCCAAATGCCTCTCCAGTCCAGCCTTAAATTTATTTAGGCTATCAACTTCCACAACAAATGATGGAAGTCTGTTCCACCACTCACCATTCCACTGGCTTTCCTGAATTTGAAACTATGCCCCTCAGGTTCTTAATCTGAGCAAGTGGAAGAATCCTAGCAGTATTCAGTTTGCACAACCCATTTAATACACATCAATCAGATCACTCGCATGTGCCTACGCACCAGATGCTGCAATTTGTAGAACTTAAGTCTGTCTTTCATGATAGAACACCCCTTTGTTCCCCACAACAATCTTGTTACCCTTATTTGTATTCGTTTTAGAAACTCCATATCCTTCCTAAAATCAGGCTTCCAGACGTATGCACAGTACTCGAGGTATGACCTGACCATTACCTTGTACAACGGGATAACCACCTCCCTTTCACTGCTTGCAAAATCTTATGTATCATTCACAAGACTCCATGACCTGCCTTGTCTGCACTGTTCAGTGAACTTCTATTTGCACAATTACCCCCATCCTCCTGAGTGCAATACAACACAGTTGATACCTTTCTCTTGGCTATTTGCGACCCATACGCAGTACTTTGGATTTGTCAAGGTTAAACTTCATTTTCCACTTCTAAGCCCATCTGCCCAACTTATCTAGATGAAGAAGCATATCTTTCCTCTCGTTATCAGCCCTGCCAACCCCAGGGGCTCATATCTGGTGAGTATTGGGCTTGGCACACACAGAGGGTCCTGAGCTGGATATCATCAATCTTCTCTTTCTTGGTGATTCCCTTCTATCTCTGTCTCTTGTTCTCTCTGTCAGGGTAACTTAGGGAATTTTTTTTTTTTGCTGGTGCACCATAAGCCTCAGGCTTCCTTGCACCATGTAGCTGCTAATAACAACCTTTGAATCATCTGAATACTTGGACATTAAACCTGATATACCTTCATTAATATCGTTTATGAATGCACAAAACAACAAAAAGCACCGAAACTAGTGGGATTCCACTAATAACATTAGTCCACAAAGAGCAGCGTCCATTGATTACAACTCTCTGTTTTTTCCCAATCAACCATCCCTTTACCCATTGTGGCAACTTACCCTTAATGCCATACTTGTCCAATTTGTACGGCAGTCTTCCTTGTGCAACATTATGAAAAAGCTTTACCGAAATCCAAGTATATGGTATCAAAATTATTCTTGGCATTCAGTTCCTTGGTGACTACATCATAGTATACAAATTGGTCAGACAAAACTTACCTTTAAACAAACCAATGCTGTGTCTTAACTATTACTGCATTCTTGTTTATATGATCCTTCAATGCTTTTTTAACCAGTGAACCAATTATTTTTTCCGGACCACAATTTAAACTATAAGGTCCATACTAACTTGTATCACCTTTTAAACCTCCTTTGTGAATGTGATATTTTGCACACCTCCAGTCCATGGGAATCTCCCCCGAGTCCAAGGAAGCTCTCATAATTATGGCTAAGGGTTTGCTTACTTCCTTTAATATAACTAGATAGACCCCGTCCACCTCAAGTGCCTTCTTTATGTTTAACTGTAACAATCTATATTCCAATTTGCTCTGTTATTACAAAATCAAAATCACTTAACTCTGTTGCAGTTTGATAAGTTTCTGGCATTCCCCTCTTTGAATAACTCATGAGTGAATGTAGATGCAAAATTCTCATTTAGTTTAACAGCTGAGCGTGATGACCAATTGTGAAAGCCTCTATGTTAAGTGATCTAATGTGATTCATCCCTTTCCTTCTAGAGTTTACAAAAAGAACTCTTGTTTCTTTGCAACCTTTGCCAAAGATCTCTCCTAATGTGCCTTCTCCTGTCTAACATCCTTTGTGACCTGATTACTCTTTTATATGACACAGACTCTAGACTTATATGCATCCCGTACAATTTTATTCGCTACCACGAGTCTCATTAATTCAGCTGACATCCATTTAAGCCTAAACCTTGAACAGTATTTCCTAGTTGGAATGACAAGCCTAGTAGCCTCGAAGATTAAGTCCCTGAAGGTGTAGAACTCAAAGTTGGTAACATCAGTTGATCTCACTGTGTAGAATTTACAAACTGTCTGAAACCCCTGTAGTCACCTTTACAGGAGCAAAAGCCCTTCCCTTTACCCTTGATGGATGCCAGTTACATCTTTAAGTTAATCCCACATCAGTACGTTGTGATCACTGTCACGCAATGGTTCATTTACCTGCAAATGCTTAATGCATGAATAATCACTGCTGATTATCAGTTCAGGAGTCTTATCAGTTGCCTCCCGAACATGCTGCTGTAGAAAACAGTAATCTGTTTTAGTCTCTGGCTAAAGCCATCTGCTAAAAACAGCAAAATAAAACCAATAATTCCTACCTTAATCATTGTTTGATTTGGGGCCTCTGACTACTAATAAAAGTTACAAATCCGGTTAGAAAACTCCAGACACTATTAGCTGTTAAAGAAATTTAATATACTGGTGTCCAAAACTTAAGGACCAGTCAGGTTTTCAACTGCAGCTTCTCATAAGAGTGGCCTGTATATGGGAAAAACTTACCAAAGGAACCTCGTTATGTACTGAAATGACGGAAACAACACTGACACAATGGAAAAAAAACGGTACAGAGGGACTTTATTTAAAAATGGCAACTAAGCACTGGCTGCCATGATACAAATGCATTACTGTCAGAGATGGAACAAAGGTCAGATTTGGTCCACAGTAGGAGATATGGCCACTTTTAATGTCGATGCTGACTTTGCATCGCCTGTCCATAATTAGAACAATTTTATTGATAAGTTCTTGTAGCAACATCATGAATTCCTTTGTCAGCGCCTCGTGAACATTTTCAGATGGGTGTAGACGTGCCACTAGGAGACTCCCCAGAGTGTCTGTGTTCGATGGGATTTATATCATCTGAACAACAGGCCAATCCATATGAAGAATGTCGTCACTTTCCAAAAGCATACCAACAGCTGCAGTGCGATAGGGTGTGGCGTTATCATCCACAAACACGAACTTGGGGCCAGCAGCACCTCGTAACAGCACATCTGGAAGCAATAGCTCAGTATAGTAGCCTGCACCAGTTAGAGTACTGCCTTACAATATCTGGAGTTCAGTACGCCCACCCAAAATAAAGATTCTTCAGACGAGAACACCTCGATACTTTTCTGATATTTGCAGGGTGATACCATGTGCCAATCCTTCACCAGATTAGCTGTCATTCAAAATCGCTGCTGAGACTGAATCTAGTGTAATCAGTAAAGTGTAAAACACACTGCGCTGCTCTTCAGTCCTTGTGTTCAATGCATCACTGTAAACTGTGTCTCTGGACAGGTGTTAGAGGGACACTGCGTACTGGCCATCAGGCAAACAGTCCACCTTTGTGAAGTCGCCTGGTCAGAGTAAACTGCGATATCCTGCACCCTCTGCAGCGAGTTTGCAAAGGATCCCGGTCCTTCCTGGCCTGTAGTATTATGTTGCGGCTATCATTGGGGTTTGCTTTTGTTGACAACCACCACTGGCCCTTCGAACAGCTGTACTTGTCGTTCTGAAAGCCGATCACGCACGAGAGACGATGCTATGGGCAACATCGAACTCTGCATGCAGCCACACTCCTCGCACTTAGACCTTCCCAATTATTCGATCCTGGGTAGTTATCCAGATGTTGTCTACTAGCCATTTCTTTGTCTTTAGCACTGTATGAAACCAATCGAATGTCTGTAACAACTGGGCTCACAAGTCGGAAAATTTGCTCATAAGAGCTGCTTTTGCTTATGTGAGCCCTGTCATCACGATTCAAATTCTTGCAAGTGCACCAGCTTTCTACTGAACAGCCACAGATATGCAAATAGCCACGGGTTATTTCGTTTGATTTTGTGATTGTAATCTTTAGAGATATGTATTTTATGTATTGAATAACAATCAATACATAAAACACACATATCTCCCCCCACATTAAATTATTCTACAAAAAACGCTTAAATTTCCATAACAGTCACTCCTTATTTCCACACATCCATAATTGGGTATTCCTGTAGTTCATTCTAGAATTACACCTATGGGTTTTCACAATAATAATTTCAATGAAATACCATTCCTATTTATATATAAATCATTCTAAGATTACACAAGCTATTAATCACAATAAATCAGAGCTCTTATTATCAAACATCAAAATTTCTATCCCAATATGGTCTAGGGTTGCAAATCATATCATTGTGTATATTTCTTTGCTAGAGTTCAGACCCATTCAATTAGTTACTACTTTGTTCAAAAGTCAAGGATTCATAGGAACACTGATTGCCTATGGGGTTCTTTTTAGCAAATTATTCCTTAGGCTTCCCGAACATTCCTCATAGCTTTATGAAACTTTTGAACCCAACGGCCATCCACATTCCGAAAAGTTTATCCTGCCTTCCTCTCTAACTTAACTACAGCCCACACCACTAAGACCATTGCTCCAAAATTTTCAACAGCTACCCCTACACTTATCCACATCCCATTCAACTTTGACAACCCTCTAAAAACACCACTCCAAATTCACCCAGAACTGCCCCTATTTTCCCACCTCTACATCCCTTATATCTCAAATATTCTCCCATTTCCCATGCGCTCTTTCTTGTTTAATCTGGTCTGCCCTTGACCATCTTACAAGCTTTACTAATTTTTGCTTCCTACAAGAGAAGTAACAATACAGGTACATGTTTGCACCTTTCCATTCCCCTTTTGAGAGCTAATACAGCTCAACTTCTCACAATTTTCCCTCTCTTGTATTTCTATTGAAGTAGGTTCCATTTTTAACTTCACATACCATGCTTCCATAGTAAGCAAAAGCTTACAACTCCAATAAACCCATTAAGTCTTGCTAGTGACAGACCCACAAGTTCCAGTCAATTTCTGGAAAGTTAAAATCCCACATTATAATACATTCTGATTTACTGACCCTCTTATTTCTCTGCACAATTGCTCATTATGCCTATAACAAACACCTACTCTCATTTTCCCTTTCCCAGTGTTTGTCACACCAAAGTGACTCAACATTGCATTATACATCATCAATTGGTTGGACTTCCTTATATAGTTTCTTAACTAACAGCATAACCCCTCCTCCCTTCTTGCCCTGTCTATCCTTTCTGTACATACTGCATTCCCCAAACTCCAATTCTGCAGAGCTTATATCTGTGACACATCACTGATATCCCAAAAATATCCACATTTGATGTCTTGACCAGCACTTCAAACTCATCAAATTCATTAAACATACTCCTAGCACTGGTGTGCATGCAAGTATACATGCACCTGTTTCTACTCTTAGTTACACTAACACATCCCATGTATTTACTTGTTCTATGACTCCCAGCAGTCCTGGATATCTCCAGCACCATTCTTTCCAGGCTGTGGCTCATTCTAAGAGAAGCAGTGCAACAATCACTTTGGCCTCTGCCTGCAGCCACTGTTAACCTTTTAATATGTGTATCCTCCAAGCTAGCAGTTTTCCGACCTACCTAGCACTGCCTCAATAGCATCAGCAATATTTTCTTGTACTCTTTCTATTTAAGTGTATCTCATCCCTGTAGAAGCAGTCTCTCCTGTTAGCAAGCACAGACCACACTGAAAAAAATTTTACCCCGAGAGGTTTGCACAATCTCTCCAGGGCAGATTTGATCGACAAGGCTCTCATCATGTACTCCTTCCTGTCGTGCCTGGGAAGAATTGCTAACACTTCCACATTCAACACTATTTCGCAACTTTTTTTCAACATTGACCTGTACGTGTTCAATAAATCTGCAATCTCTTACTCTTAATGTCATTAGTTCCGTGAACTACAATATTATCTTTTATTGTTAAATTTCATCAGACTAAAATTTGGAATATGTTTTTAAAAGAAATTAATTAATTCTTACACCACATCCAATTATGAAAATCTCCACTCAAATATTTTTATACACAAATAGCTTTTGCACATATTTCTCATTACAACAGTATCCTTTAAAAACTATTAATATACTTAGATATTTCTAAAACCTATGACTGAATGTATGGGTCAGACTGATTGCATTATCTTATATAATGCTAAAATAATGGACTAATGCAAAAGATGTTTATTTATTTAAATTAATATCTATGTAATATCGGTGTGTAGATACACCATAGACAACTCTTAAGAAACTACAAAGTAGTTGTTGTAGGCATTATTTGCTCTTTCTCATATTGTGCTCTGCCTTCACGATGAGTTGCCATGATATTGCACTACCTCGAATAATCAACGCTTCACTAATAGAGATGACCACCACCCAGACATGTTTCAAGGCTATTGGCCTATCATCAGTGGGTGGGCAGGTACCCTGGTATTGCAGACATGACGACCCAGTTGTGAAGATAATCACACAATATGAGAGATGCCAAAAGGTGTATATGACAATATTTAAAATAACTAAATGCACAAGGCATAATACATTAAGAGTTTAATATCTATATACCATAGACAACTTATCATGGCAACTCATCGTGAAGGCAGAGCACAATAGGAGAAAGAGCAAATGATGCCTACAACAACTACTTTGTAGTTTCTTAAGATTGTTGTTGTTGTTTTTTTTGTTTTGGAGCATTAGCAACTAAGGCCATATTGCTCCGGGATATGCGGTGGTCATTCCCTGACCTTTCCGCATCCTCCGTATTTGGTGGTGACAGGCTCGAACCCCGGTCTAATCAAGAAGCGTGTGCTACGCACTGCTGCTCCTTCCCACCTGGCTACGGAGGCGCCTGTAGTTTCTTAAGAGTTGTCTATGGTGTATCCACACACCGATATTATATAGATATTAAACTCTTAATATATTATGCCTTGTGCATTTAGTTATTTTAAATATTGTCAAATACACCTTTTGGCATCTCTCATATTGTGTGATTATCTTCACAACTGGGTTGTCATGTCTGCAATACCAGGGTACCTGCCCACCCACTGATGATAGGCCAATAGCCTTGAAACATGTCTGGGTGGTGGTACTCACTGAGAATAAGTAACAATAGTCTTCTCTATTAATGAAGCGTTACTTATTCGAGGTAGTGCAATATCATGGCAACTCGTCGTGAAGGCAGAGCACAATATGAGAAAGAGCAAATGATGCCTACAACTACTTTGTAGTTTCTTAAGAGTTGTCTATGGTGTATCTACACACCGATATTATATAAATATTAAACTCTTAATGTATTATGCCTTGTGCATTTAGTTATTTTAAATATTTAAATTAATGTACATTCAAGGTGCCTTATGACAAGTTTCACTTAGGATGGATGCCATATTCCTGAAGGTAACCCATGCATTACCAGGTTTGCCCATTTTCAAATTTACTTTGCCTTATTTTTACATTTTTTTTTAAAATGTGGTTAATAACAAGTGGATTAACAGATGACTTTTCGATCTGTTTACATATTTCACAAATTATTTCTCTTGAATATAAACAAATAAATCTGATTTTAGATTAAATTCTTAAAAATAAATGCATTGTCACATACTGCATTTCACATATGAGAGTTTCCCTGAGAGTTAATGTTTTTTTAAGATTAATAACATGTTTGCCACATATCACAAAAGTGAATGGGGTATAACAAAGCAGATGCCATTACTACTGGGTGTGAACTAACAGATTCTGATTCATATGATCTATTTGTAAAAAGGCCTTCCTATGCGTGTCACTAGTGTTTTCCAGATGTGAACTAGCAGATGTTATTTTACTTGATTACTTGAACATGAAAAAGCTTTACCGCATGTTTCACAAGAGAATGGTCTTTATTATATGTGAAATAACAAATGCTTTTTCAATATCTGACAGTGAAAATGACACCACATATTTCACAACAGAATGGTTTTTTCCTGTGCATGAACTAAGATGTTTCAAATCACCTGTGAAAATGCCTTTCCACATATTTCACAAGAGAATGGTTTTTTCTTAAATGTGAACTAGAAAATGTCTTTTAAGACTACTTAAACATGAAAAAGCCTTACTGCATGTTTCACAAGAGAATGGTCTTTCCTGTGTGTGAACTAACAGATGCTTTTTCAAATGACCTGACTGTGAAAATGCCTTCCCACATACTTCACAAGTGAAGGATTTTAACTGAGTGTGAACTAAAAGATGTTGTTTCAAATGACCTGACCGTGAAAATGCCTTATCACATATTTCACAAGAGAATGGTTTTTCTTGAGTGTGAACCCGAAAATGTCTTTTAAGACTACTTGAATATGAAAAAGCTCTACCGCATGTTTCACAAGAGAATGGTTTTTCTTGAGTGTGAACTAGAAAATGTCTTTTAAGACTGCTTGAACATGAAAAACCTTTACCGCATATTTCACAAGAGAATGGTTTTTCCTGAGTGTGAACTAGCAGATGTTGTTTCAATTGAACTGACAGTAAAAACGGCTTACCACATATTTCACAAGAGAATGGTGTTTCCTGTGTGTGAACTAGAAAATGTCTTTTAAGATTTCTCGAACGTGAAAAAGCTTTACCGCATGTTTCACAAGAGAATGGTTTTTCCTGAGTGTGAACTAACAGATGCTGTTTCAAATGAACTGACCTTAAAAATGGCTTACCACATATTTCACAAGAGAATGATTTTTCCTGTGTGTGAACTAACAGATGCTGTTTCAAATTACCTGAATGTGAAAATGCCCTACCACATACTTCACAAGTGAAGGGTTTTTCCTGACTGTGAACTAATAGATGCTGTTTCAAGTTACCTGAATGTGAAAATGCCTTTCCACATACTTCACAAGTGAAGGATTTTTCCCCAGTGTGAACTAACAGATGTTGTTTCAAATGACCTGATCGTGAAAATGCCTTGCCACATATTTCACAAGAGAATGGTTTTTCCTGTGCGTGAACTAACAGATGCTGCTTCAAAGTATCTGAATGTGAAAATGCCTTACCACATACTTCACAAATGAAGGATTTTTCCTGAGTGTGAACTAACACATGTCGTTTCAAATGACCTGACTGCGAAAATGCCTTACCACATATTTTACAAGCGAAGGATTTCTTGTGATTGTGAATTATTAAGTGCCGTTTCAAATAAAACATGTTGGAAAATGACTTGCCACATATTTCACAAGGAAAACTTCTTACTTGATTATGAATTGATGTCTTTGTAGGTACTTTGATCTTGAAAATAGTTTGCGACATATTTCACAAGTGAACAGTTTCTTCTCTCCTGTTTGTGAACATAATGTTGTTTTAAGGCACCTGATCTTGTAAATGCCTTATCATAAAATCCACAAGAAAAGGATTTCTTTTGAGTATGAAGTGGCAAGTTTACATCTGGCTGACTTGGATGTATCTCAACTTCAATCCTACCTTTGAAAAGTATCTGGATACTGTGAAATTTCTCCTTTGATACAATTAACTTCGGAGGAATAATTCCGTAATTCTGTTTTTCAAAATCTTTTAAGGCAATGAAGCTTTGCTTGCAATTAAACTGAGATATTGAATATTCCTGTGCTTCTGTTATTTTACCTTCTTTTAAACATTTTTCTAATCATTTGCATTTGATGGCATCCTTTGGCTGTGGAGCTCTGATTAAATTTGTAGTCACTGATGACATAATTTTACCTACATTCACTTCTATCTTAACTGCATATTTAATTTAATCGCTTTGCTGAATCTGAAAAAAAAAAAAAAAAAAAAAAGTTAAAAGAATATAAAACAATGTACACAATTCCTATATAATGAATGTAAACATCTTTCCATCTTAGTTGCAATATCAAATGTGAAATTAAGGAGCCGTACTATATTTATTAAAATATATGCTTGTTCACATATACATATTCAAACTCTGATAGAGGTTGTAAAAAGAGTAGTACATGACGGTAATGGCACATACGCAACATGAATAACACCTCCAAACAGAAAAATGGCCATTGGATGAAATATAGATTTCTTCCTGTAAATCCTTCCTTTGTATGCTAAAATACATATGTATAAATATATACATATATATTTAAATAATGACAAAAGTTAAAATATAATAAAATAAATAAATAAATAAATATTTTCTTTTTTCTTCTATATAAGCTGGTTCAGCTTACATTATGTCAGTGGTGTGGCTCTGCTTTGGTGCTGTCTGTTCTATAATTTATTTTTCGCTGCATAAGGACCACCGCCGTGCAAATCCTCTGCACTGGTGGATCGATCAGAGGAGGAAGGGTGGTTTGGTTCTTCGAACTATTTGCCTTTGCGACGATTTGTATAGCGATTGAAATGCAGTGATTCCATGACCATTATTGGCCTCGTGGTTCTCTGTCGATATGGGGCATAGTGGTCAGTATATTATTTTGATTTTGTTATCTTCTAGTAGTTCCTTTATCCCTTTTTGGTGATATTTCACATCTTTCGGAACTGGTACCTTCCTGGGGGCAGGGGTACAGCTAAATTATTATGTAATTGGCATTATTTTAAATTTTATATCTGATTTATTAATTGGATTTAAAGAGCGAAATTATATAGTGGATTTTCGGCTACTGTTTATGTCTTACCTTTACTCTCCCTTTTCCGTTCGTTTTATTTCTGGGTTATTTTATGTTAATTTTTGTTCTACAGTTTTTACCATACTTATGTTTCATTTTATTTAATTTTGAAATATTGGATATATACACACACACACCCCCTACTCTGACAAAGGTATATGCAAACAACTCTTAACATACTGAATGGTGCAAATAGGACAAGTAATGTAGGAAAAGGTTTAAATATTGTATAAGCAATTCAGCTGATATTAGAAACAAGCATAATAATCTGTGGTAAGGAGCTCAGAAAGCATTTAAAAGTGTCTTAAATCATTGCATGCCATATTTGAAATCTCTTTATGCATTTTCACATATTTAACATATTCACTGCATCAACATGAATTAGTGTTCCCAAAGTGCTGTGCCATAATGTATAAATGCATTAAGTATAGCACCCAATGTGCAAACACACATGTAGGTCATGGCTAATAAATCAAAATATAAGTGGCTTGAATTGCTTGTTTCTCTCAGCACTCTGATTGAATTCTGTACTATTAGCATCAACAATTTGTATTTGTTTCTAGCTTGGAGCACATTCTTTTTTTTTTGGCTTGTGATAAGGTTAATTTATGTATGTAGAATAACCTTTCAATAATATTTTGAGTTTTCTTCTGTTTTATGGTTCACTCCAAAAGTGTTCACTTTTAGTTATGAGTCAGACATTTACTTTTTCACTATTTACAAATTTTTGGAATGTTATCTTTCTCAAAATTTTTATTTATTATTTATTTTTTTGTTAGTTGTTGGTGCATCGGCTTCTGTGGCCATAATGCACTCCAAAAGTTTTTGCATTTACTCTGATTCAAGCCCAAGGTGGAATTCAAACCGACGACCTTTGAGTTGCCAGGCTGGCACTTTACCCAACCCGGCTAGCCTTTCGGCTCTGAAACTTATGGCACACTGAATGGGTGCTCTCAAATAATATAGGTGACAGCAAATATGTTATAATCACAGAGTCAATGATAACTGATAGAGCAAAAATGTGGAAGCAAACCTCAGACCTAGTCAGGTAAGCCAATAAAATTGATGAATAGTAATTATTGGTGCACAAATGTAGTGTTAAGTTGAATGAAATAACATAACTGAAAATTGTTATTGTCTAATTCCAGATAACCATAGGAGTATCTATCAATAAATGTAGTGTATAGATTAGTGCATAACACAGGGATTTGTGACTCAACTGCAATTGATAATTCTCACATCAAACTAGCACGCTGGTATGAGTAGTCCAGTTTCCTTTCATAAGATGAAAGGAAACCAGGTTTTGCTATCAGCCAAAAATGCCCTCTGTGACAGACTAACTTGCAAGTTATATCACGATCTGCCACTCTCTTGGAGAGGTCTGAATTCAATTTATGTTGACGACTGGAGGAATTTCTAAGGTCCTCTTCATCCAAGGCTGTAGTTAGCTGATCTCTAGTAGGACGAATATTTTCACTAATGAATTTTTCTGGGTTTTTCAGAATTCACATGAAAATCAGCAAAGGAACACACACCACACTTCTAGACATGCAATTACAGTTAAGAGTGCATGCTGGGTTTCTCTTAGTTGTTACATAAATAAACAACTTATTTGCACATTCAGTTGTAAAAACAAATGTTCATTATTGGACAAAAAAGTTTTCTGTATAACTTGTATCCATTTTAATTATGCCCTCTGGACTGCCAGGATGTATTTATCCAGCTGCTCCTTAACGCTTTTTACTTTTTCCCATTATCTTTTTTTTTATTTGAATCCCAAAACGAAAGACATTAGAATAGCACTTACTACCATTTCGGAGTTGATGGATCAGCAGATGAAAGAAGATAATTGTTGGATTACACTCAAAATTTAGATTATAATTTTCATGAAATACATGGTGAAAGGAGGCCTTTCCAAAAAATAGAAGTTGAAAGAATAAATGAGAAAGAAGAAAAGTTGGCTCTGTGAGTTTTAAGCTGGACAGTAAGAGGCTGCTGCCTGGTTGTGGCAAGTGTTCAGACTGGCATGGAAGAGAGAGAGGCAGAATTATAGAAGCAAATTCAGAAGAACAATGCCTGTGGAAGTACCAATATAAAAGGCATGCAGTAGAAACAGAGTGAGTACAGGGAAAAAGTTTGGTTTGAAAGTGAATTTCTACCATCGGTGAGATGCCACTTGAATTTTAAAAAAACTTGAAGAAAAGGCTTTGTTATTGTTCGATCACTGCCCACCTGATCCTTCAGTTGACATACTGAAAACAAAAGATGGCACGATCTGTGTCATGTTTCTGCCAAGGAACACAATGCACTAATTCAGTCCATGTAGCAGGGCATTATTTGATCCAATCAACACTTACTATTAAGGTGAGCTACTTGCTGGCATTGTAAAGTTGGAAAGTCGAGTTTTTCTGTTTTTTGCAGATTACAAGGATGGAATTCTGATCCACCAACCAACTACCCGCTGGCTAAAGGCAAATATCCGCACATCTATTCTACATCTGTCTTTCCTCAATTTGAATTTATGCCCTCTCAGGTGATTATTCTGAGCAAGAGGAAGAGTCCCATCAGCATTGAGCATGCTCAAAGAATTCAAGGCTTCATACACCTCTATCAGATAACCTCGCTGGTGCCTAGTTTCCAGACACTGTAATTTGCAAAACTTAAGTCTTTCTTCGTAAGAGCAACCCTTTGTTCCATTCACTAATCTTGTTGTCCTTCTCTGTACTCGTTCCTGCAGCTCTACATCATTCTTGAAATAAGGCCTCCAGACCTGTATGAAGTACTCAAGGTGTGGCCTGACCATTGTCTTATACAAGGGAATAATCACTTCCTTATCCTTGCTAGAAAAATTCCTGTATATCATTGACAAGACACCATGAGCTACTCTTGCAGCCAGACTGCACTGTTCAGAAAATTCATATCTGCCTGCACAATTACCCTTGGGTCCTTTTCATTCATTACCACTGTCAGTGTCGTACCACAGAGTTCATACTTTGCTCTGGGGTTGCTGTTTCCCCTATGTAGTACTTTACATTTGTCAATGTTAAACTTAATTTGCCACCTCTCAGCCCATCTGCTGAACCTTTCTAGATCCTGTTGCAGCAGCATAGCATTAGTAGTGTCCTTAACAACCATGCCAACCTTTGTATCATCTGCAAACTTGGACATTAAGCTTGGTATACCATCATCAATATTATTTATAAATACCGAAAACAATAACGGACCCAACACTGAACCCTGAGGTACTCCACTAATAACATTAGTTCACAATGAGCAGAGTCCATTGATTACCACTCTCTGTCTTCTCCCCCTCAACCACCCCTTTACCCATAGCAGCATTTTGTCCCCAATGCCACACTGCTCCAATTTGTGCAGCAGTTTTCCATGTGCAACAGTAACAAAAGCCTTTCTAAAATCCAAGTATATAATATCAAAGTTATTCCCTGCATCCAGTTCTTTAGTGACTGCATCGTAGTATCCAATCAAATTGGTCAGGCAAGACTTCCCGTTAACAAAACCATGCTGTGTCCAAGCTGTAACTGAAGTCTTGACTAGATGATCCTGCAGTGCTTCTTTATCCAGGGCTCCATTATTTTCTTGGAACAGAAGTTAAACTAATAGGTCTATAATTACTTGTGTCAACCTTAGATCCTCCTTTGTGAATTGGGGTCACATTTGCACATCTCCAGTCTATGGGTACCTCTCCTGAGTCCAAGGAAGCTCTCATAATTATGGCTAAGGGTTTGTTTACTTTGTTTGCTGCCTCCTTTAATATAACTGGATAGATTCAATCCACCCCAGGTGCCTGTCTTGTGTTTATCTTCAACAATTTCTCCTCCACTTTACTCTCAGTTATTACAAGATTATCTAGCTTACTGCCAGAGTTGGATACACCTCTGGCATTCCCCTTGCTGAATAACTCCTCATGTATGAATGCAAAATATTCATTTAGTTTGTTAGCTACCTGAGCATGATCATCAACCAATCTGATTCATCTCTAGAGTTTATATAAGTAAAGAACTCTTTGCTGTTTTTCTCTGCATCCCTTGCCAAAGATTTCTCGTAATCTGCCTAACCTCCTTTGTAACTTGGTTACTGATCAACTTGTATCTATCATAGGCTTCTGTGTCACGTGTTAATTTATATGTATCCCATGCATTTTTCTTCTCTGCCATATGTCTCATTAGTTCATCTGACATCCATTTAGGCCTAATCCTTGAACAATATTTCTTTGTTTGTATGTAAAGCCTAGTAGCTTCCAAGATAACTTCTTTGAATGCTTCCCATTTTGAATTTGCTGTTGGTAACATCATCAGTTGGACCCACTGTATAGAATTTAAGTACTGTCTCAGACCATTGTAGTCGCCTTTACGAAAGCAATAACCCTTCCCTTTCCCCCTAATGGTGGTTACCTCTTTGAGTAAATTCCACTTCAGCACACTGTGATCACCGCCACCTAGTGGTTTCTTAATCTGCAGATTCTTAATGCATGAGGAATCACTACTGATAATCAAACTGAGAGTATTACTCCCTCTAGTTGCCTCCCGAACATGCTGAGGTAGAAAACAATCATCCAATAAACCCACAAAAGCCTTCCTAGTGTGTGAGTGTCCAACCCACAAATTCCAGTCAATATGTGGGAAATTAAAATCCCCCATTATAAGACTCTCTGATTTCTTGGCCCATTTTATTATACTCATCAGTGTCATAAGGCCTATAGCACACTCCTACTCTCAATTTTGATTTCCCAATGCTTATGTCACGCCAAACTGACTCTACACTGCACTGTCCAGCGATGCCGACAGGCTTCATTGCTTCCTTGCATTTTGTTTCTTAACTAATAGCATAACCCCCTCATCCCTTCCTATCCCGGCTATCCTTTCTGTAGATGTTATACTCCCCAAATTCCAGTTCTGCATTCCTTATATCTGTGTGACACCACGTGTGTGATATCCCAACAATATCCGCCTTTGATGCTTTGAGCAATACCTGAAATTCATCAAATTTATAATAAAACTCCTAGCATTGGTGTGCACGCAAATATACATGCACCTGTTCCTAGCTACCCTAACACAACCCATGTGTTTACTTGTACCGCAATGACTCCCAGCAGTCTCTGAAAAATCCTGCATCTTGTTTTCCAGGCTTCTGCTCATTCCAATAGAAGCGGTGCAAGAATCACTTTCACCTCTGCCAGTGGCTACTGTTAATCTATTAGTCTATGTATCCCCATAAGCTAGCAGTTTTCCAACCCAACTAACACTGCCTCGATAGCATCAGCAAATATTCTTGCACCCTTTCTATTTAAGTGTATCCCATCCCTGTAGAAGCAGTCTCTCCTGTTAACAAGTACAGACCAGGCTGAAAAATAATTCTACCCCTTGAGCCTTGCACAGTCTTTCAAGGCCAAATTGATCAACAAGGTGCTCGTCATATACTGCCTCCTATCGTGTCTGGGCAGAATTGCAGCCACTTTCAAATTCAACCCTAAATCATGGCTTTTTTTCAACAGTGACCTGTATTTGTTAAGTAATTCTGTCGGTGTCCTACTCTTAATATCAATACAATACAATTTTAGTGTCTTTCACTGTTAATGTTTTCAGAATTTCTGAAAACATTAACAATGAAAAGTTTGCATACATACTGGATTAAGGTGTGAGAAAATAAGCTAAACTGGAATTGAAAACTGCTGGAAAAAATGTATTTCAGAAGACAAAATCACTAACGATCTCCTTGATCTAGCAGCATTTTTACAACAAGAAGCAAAGGTTACTTATATGTACTTGGTGACATTCTTTGGAGCAAATGACCTGGTTACTAGGAATGAGATGGATGGGAAAGATAGAGTTGTACATTACCTGAGTGAGGAAGAAATTACAACCTCTGAAAATAGTGGGGAAACAATCAACAAACAGAAGGCCAATGACATAGGTTGCGACTTAATAGACTTACCTACATGACCTAGGTAAGTTATTGCAGAAATTTATAACTCACTGCCTAAAATAAAACTTCCTGCAACCAAGTCTAAACATCTCCAAGATATTTTGAAATTATGGCCCCTATTCTAGAATCATTTATTAACCACGAAAATTTTGCCCTCATTCATTTTACTTATTGCCTCAGAGCTTTAAACACGCGATTCAAGTCTCCTCTAAGTTGCCTAGTTTCCAAGTTCTGCATCCCACATATTTGAAGTCCTTCCTCATATGGACGCCCTTTTGCCAATCTCACCAAGTTAGCATTAGTAGAGGCACACGATTCAAAAAAAGCAAGCTTATGCAGCATCAGCCAAAGGAAAAAAAAATAATAATAATTTCCCATTTTATCCCTCCATTCGTTCCAAATGATAGCCCAGGACAGCCTTAAATTTATTTAGGTTATCAACTTCCACAACAAAAGATAGAACTCTGTTCCACCAATCAATTACCTGCTGGCTAAAGGCAAATTTCTGCACATTTATTCTACAACTGTCTTTCCTCAATTTGAATCTATGCCCCCTCATGTTCTTAATCTGAGAAAGAGGAAGTCTCCCATTAGCACTCAGTTTTCTCAACCCATTCAAGGCCTTATACAACTCAATCAGATCACCTGACAGGTGCCTACTCTCCAGTCACTGCAATTCGCAGACCTTAAGCCTTTCTTGGTAACAATGCCTCTTTGTTCCCCTCACGAGTCTTGTTGCCCTTCTTTGTACTCGTTCTAGCAACTCTACATCCTTCTTGAAATGAGGCCTCCAGACCTGTATACAGTACACAAGGTGTGGCCTGACCATTGCCTTATACAAGAGAATAATCACCTCCTTATCCCTGCTAGAAAAATTCCTGTATATCATTGACAAGGCACCATGAGCTACTCTTGCAGCCCATCTGCACTGCTCAGAAAATTTCATATCTGTCTGCACAATTAGGCCCAGGTCCTTTTCATTCTCCACCACTGTCATTGTAGTAGTACCACAGAGTTGATACGTTGCTCTGGGTTTACTGTTTCCCATATGTAGTACTTTACATTTGTTAATATTGAACTTCATTTGCCACCTCTCAGCCCATCTGCTCAACCTTCCCAGATCCAGTTGCAGCAGCATACTGTCAGTAGTGTCCTTAACAACCCTGCCAATCTTTGTACCATCTACAAACTTGTACATTAAGCTTGATATACCATCATCAATATCATTTATAAATACAGAAAACAACAATGAGACTCCACTAATAACATTAGTCCACAATGAATGACTAATGTTATTAGTGGAGTCTCTGAAAACAACAGACTCCACTAATAACATTAGTCCTCAATGAGCAGTGTCCATTGATTACCACTCTCTGTCTTCTTCCCCTCAACCACATCTTTATCCATAGTAGCAATTTGCCCCAATACCACATGGCTCCAATTTGTGCAGCAGTCTTCCATGTGCAACAGTATCAAATAATATCAAAACAATTCCCTGCATCCAGTTCTTTTGTGACTGCATCATAGTATCCACTCAAATTGGTCAGGTAAGACATTCCCTTAACAAAACCATGTTGTGTCCGAGCTATAACTGAAGTGTCGTCTAGATGATCCTGCAGTGTTTCTTTAACCAGTGCAGCCATTAATTTTCCTGGAACAGAAGTTAAACTCACAAGTCTATAATTACTTGTATCAGCCTTTGATCCTCCTTTGTGAATTGGGGTCACATTTGCACATCTTCAGTCTATGGGTACCGCCGCTGAGTCCAAAGAAGTTCTCATAATTATCGTTAAGGGTTTGCTTACTTCCTTTGCTGCCTCCTTTAATATAACTGGATAGATCCCATCCACCCTGGGTGCCTTTTTTATGTGTATCCTCAACAATTTCTCCTCCCCTTTCCTCTCAGTTATTACAAAATCATCTAGCTCAATGCCAGAGTTTACTTCACCTCTGGCATTCCCCTTCCTGAATAACTCCTCTCGTGTGAATGTAGATGCATAATGCTCATTTAGTTTGTTAGCCACCTGAGCAGGATCATCAACAGTTGAACCATCAATATCCAGTGGACCAATCTGATTCATCCCTTTCCTTCTAGTTTACATAGGTAAAGAAAAGAAAACTCTTTTCTGTTTTTCTTTGCATCCTTTGCCAAGGATTTCTCATAATCTGCCTTTGCCTGCCTAATATCCTTTGTGACTTGGTTACAGACCAGCTTTTATCTATCATAGGCTTCCATGTCACCCATTAATTTATATGTATCCCATGCATTTTTCTTCTCTGCCATATGTCTCATTATTTCATCTGATATCCATTTAGGCCAAAACCTTGAACAATATTTCTTAGTTGGTATGTAAAGCCTAGTAGTTTCTAAGATAAATTCTTTGAATGCTTCCCATTTTGAATTTGCTGTTGGTAACATCATCAGTTGGTCCCACTGTATGGAATTTAAATACTGTCTCAGACCATCGTAGTCGCCTTTACGAAAGCAAAAACCCTTCCCTTTACTCCTGTTTGTAGTTACCTCTCTGAGTAAATCCCACTTCAGCACACTGTGTTCACTGCCACCTAGTTGTTCCTTTATCTGCAGATTCTTAATGCAGGAAGAATCACTACTGATAATCAGATCAAGAGTATTACTCCCTCTAGTTGCCTCCCAAACATGCTAATATAGAAAACAATCATCCAATAAATGCAAAAAAGCCTTGCTAGTGTGAGTGACCAACCCCCAAATTCCAGTCAATATCTGGGAAATTCAAATCCTCCGTTATAAGACTCTTAGATTTACTGGCCCACTCTATTTCCTGTAAAGTTTATTATACTCATCAGAGACATTAGGCCTATAGCACACTCCTACTCTCAATTTTGATCTCCTATGCTTATGTCACACCAAACTGACTCGACACTGCACTGTCCAGCAATGTCGACTAGCTTCACTACATTGGATTTTATGTGTTTCGTAACTAATAGCATAACCCCCCCCACCCCCCGTTCCTATCCTGTCTATCCTTTCTGCACAGATTGTGCTCCCCGAATTCCAGTTCTGCATTCTTTATATCTGTGTGACACCACGTCTCTGATATTTCAACAATACCTGTCTTTAATGTTTTGAGCAATACCTCAAATTTATTTACCAAACTCCTAGCATGGTGTACACAGAAATATACATGCGCCTGTTCCTATTCTTAGCTACCATTGGTCTCTTAGTTTTCAGCAGTCTCTGAAATAGCCTGCATCTTGTTTTCCAGCCTGCTGCTCATTCTGATTGTAGTAGTGCAAGAATCGCTTTCACTTCTGTCAGTGGCTACTGTTAATCTATTAGTCCTTGTATCCCCGCAAGCTAGTAATTTTCCGACCCACCTAACACTGCCTCGATAGCATCAGCAAATATTCTTGCACCCTTTCTATTTAAGTTTATCCCATCCCTGTAGAAGCAGTCTCTCCTGTTAACAAGTACAGACCAGGCTGAAAAAAATTGTACTCCTTGAGCCTTGCACAGTCTTTCCAGGGCCGAATTGATCAATAAGTCTCTCATCATCACTGTACATCAATTTGTACAGTAGCTTTCCATGTGCAACAGTATTAACAGCTTACATGAAATCCAAGTATCTGATATCAAGATTATTATTGACATTTAATTGCTTTGCGTCCACATCATAGCATCGAATCAAATTGGTCAGACAAGACCTCCCTATAACAAACCCATGCTGTGTCTTAACTATTACTGCAGTCTTGTTTTGATGATCCTGCAAAGCTTTAACACCAGTGACTCCATTATTTTCCCTTGAAGACAAGTTAAAGTAACAGTTCTACAGTCACCTTTTGAATCCTCTTTGTGAACTGGTGATACATTTGCAGACCTCTAGTCCATGTGGATCTCCCCTGAGTTCAAGACAGCTCTCATAATAATTTTCTAATAGTTTTGAATAAATCTTCATGTGTGAATGTAGATGCAAAATACTCATTCAGTTTATCAGCTACATGAGCTTGATCATCAATAGTCAAATCATCTGTGTTAAGTGGTCCAATCTGATGAATCTCTTTCGTTCTAGAGTTTACATAAGTAAAGAATTCTTTGCTGTCTTTCTTTGGAGTGATTCCATTGGATTGGAAAAGTGCCAATGTATCTCCAATACATAAAGTAGCTCAAAGAGTAAAGTGGGAAATTACCGGCTGGTCAGTCTAACTTCAGTAGTAGCGAAGATCATGGAAGTAATGATCAAGGGTGGAATTCAGGATAGTTTGGATAGAAATGGAAATCTGAAGGATACTCAGCATGGTTTTATAAAGCGAAATTATGTTTAACTAATCTGGTTATCTGTTTTGACAGAGTCACCCAAGAGCTGAAATTAGGGAATAATTTTAACATTGTTTATTTGGATTTCAGCAAAGCATTTCATTCAGTCCCACATGAGTGGTTACTTTGTAAGCTGGAACAGGTTGGAATCGCCAGGAAAATCCATAGATGGACAGCTGGATGGCTTCAGGGCAGGAGGCAGAGGGTTGTGATAAATGGTTATTCCACAGATTGGGTTAATGCAAGAAGTGATGTTCCCCAAGGATCCAGTATTGGAATCACTGCTGTTTTTGATTTTCTTAAATGACATCGATAAAGGGATAGCGAGCATGATATCTAACTTGCAGATGATGTAATGATAGGTAGAGTAGATAATGATCTCCAGCAAGCAATGCTTTTTCAGAGTGACTTAGATAAACTTCAGAGATGGTTAGAAAAGTGGCGACTATGCTTTAATTCAGCAGAATACAAGGTGTTACACCTGGAGAACAGCAATTCCAAAATAACTTATACAATTGGTGGAGTTGAAAGAATGTTTCGGTAATGAAAGAATGGGACTCGGGAGTTATGATACGGTCAGAAATGGTGTTCTCCGAACATTTTGTACAGATTGCAAGGAAACCCATTGTGTCCTATCAATGACTTTTAAAGTAATTGCTAGTAGAGATAAGGATGTCATAATCTCATTATATAAGGCTACTGTTAGACGAAACTTGGAATACTGTGTTCAATATGGAGACCATACCTAGAGAAAGACATTGTGCTTCTTGAAAGGGTCCAAACACGGGATACAGGTCAATATTGAAAAAAAGTTGACAGTTACGGTTGAATTTGAAAGAGTATCTGCCCAGACATTATAGGAGGGAGTATATGATGAGAGCCTTGTCAATCAGTTTAGACCTGTCGAGATTGTGCAAGGCTCAAGAGGTTGAATTTTTTTTAGCCTGGTTGTGCTTGTTGACATGAGAGACTGCATCTACAGGGATGGGATACACTTAAATAGAAAGGGTGCAAGAATATTTGCTAATGCTATCGAGGCAGTTTTAAGTGTGTCAGGAAACTGCTAGCTTAAGGATAATACACAGATTAAAAGTGGCCACAGGCAGAGGCAAAAGTGATTATTGCACTGCTCCTATTAGAATGAGCAGCTGTTGTTATTTGGTTTTTAGGAGCATTAGCAACTAAGGCCATATTGCCCCGGGAATATGCGGTGGTCTTTTCCTGACCTTTCCGCATCCTCCGTATTTGGTGATGAGGGGCTCGAACCCCGGTCTAATCAAGAAGCGTGTGCTACAAACTGCTGCTCCTTCCCACCTGGCTACGAAGGTGCCTAGGATGAGCAGCAGCATGGAAAGAGAGACGGTGGAGATTTCCAGCACTGTTGGGAGTCATAGTGTTAGGCTGGTCAGGAAACTGCTAGCTTGGGGATAATACACAGATTAAAAGGTTAACAGGGGCCGCAGGCAGAGGCAAAAGCGATTCTTGCACTACTTTTACTAGAATGAGCAGCAGCATGGAAAGAGAGACAATGGAGATTTCCAGCACTGTTGGGAGTCATAGTGGAACAAATAAATACATGGGCTGTGTTAGGTTAACTAAGAGTAGAAACAGGTGCATGTATACTTGCATGTACACGGATGCTATGAATATAGCTAATAAATTTTATGAGCTTGAAGTGTTAGTCAAGATATCAAAGGGAGATATCATGGGATATCAGAAACATGGTGTCACACAGATATAAGCAGTGCAGAATTGGAATTTGGGGCGTACAATGTGTACAGAAAGGATAGACAGGACAGGAAGGGAGGGAGGGAGGGAGGAGGGGTCATGCTGTTAGTTAAGAAACACACAAAATCTATTAGTTAAGAAACTAACAGGTTTTATGTTATCACAGTGTTAGTTAAGAAACACATTGTCAGGGAAACGTGGAACATGGTATGTAAAATGGATAGCTATAAAGGAACAGGACCAGGGCATTTCTACCAGGGGCAAAGGTTGATGATGTTGTAGAGTGGATATATGATCTTTTAAGGGCACAAGAAGTGATATTGTTGTACACATTGAAACTAATGATATTAAGAGTAGGAGACCAACGGAATTACTTAACAAGTAATTCCGTCGAAATGATATATAGGAATTTTGCTAGCAGGGAGAAGGAGGTGATTGTCCGTGTATAAGGAAATGGTCAGGCCAAGCCTTGAGTACTGCGTACAGGTCTGGAGGCCTCATTTTAGGAAGGATGTAGTTTACTTGAGTGTGTACAGAGAAGGGCAACAAGATTGGTGAGGGGAATGAAGGGATCCTCTTACCAAGAGAGGCTTAAGTTCTGCAAATTGCAGTGGCTGGAGACTAGGCACCTGTGCGGTGATCTGATTGAGGTGTATATGGCCTTGAATGGGTTGAGCACGCTGAATTCTGATGGGATCCTTCCACTTGTTCAGATTACGAACCTAAGAGGGCATAAATTCAAATTAAGAAAAGATAGATGTTCGGTAATTTGCCTTTAGCCTGCCTGTGGTTAATTGCTGGAACAAACTTCCATCTGTCGTTGTGGAAGTTGATAGGTTGAATAAATTTAAGGAGGAACTGGACAGGCATTTGGAGGGAATGGTGTGATTTTTTTTTTTTTTTTGACTGATGCTGCATAAGCTCATACACTTGCTTTCTTGCATCACATGCCATAACTACTACTAAGCACAGGTCACTGTTGAAAAAAAGCTGGGAATTAGGGTTGAATTTGAAGGTGTATGCAATTCTTCCCAGACATGATAGGAGGGAGTATATGATAAGAGCCTTGTTGATCAATTTGGCCTTGAAAAACTGTGCAAAGCTCAAGGGGTAGAATTTTTTTTTTCAACCTGGTCTGTACTTGTTAACAGGAGAGACTGCTTCTACAGGGATGGGATACACTTAAACCAAAGGGTGCAAGAATATTTGCTGATGCTATCGAGGCAGTGTTAGGGGGGTCGGAAAATTACTAGCTTGCGGGCATACAAGGAATGATAGATTAACAGTAGACACTGGCAAAGGTGAAAGTGATTCTTGCACTGCTTTTATTGGAATGAGCAGCAGCCTGGAAAACAAGATGCACAGTATTTCAGGGACTGCAGGGAGTCATTGCGGTACAAGTAAACACATGGGTTGTATTAGGGTAGCTAAGAATAGGAACATGTGTATGTATACTTGCATGTACTCCAATGCTAGGAGTTTGGTAAATAAATTTGATGAATTTGAGGTATTGCTCAAAACATCAAAGGCAGATATTGTTGGGATTTCAGAGACGTGGTGTCACACTGATATAAGGAATGCAGAACTGGAATTCAGGGAGCACAATGTGTACAGAAAGGATAGACACGATAGGAATGGAGGGGGGTTAAGCTATTAGTTAAGAAACATAAAATCCATGGTAGTGAAGCCAGTCGACATCGATGGACAATGCAGTGTCCAGTCAGTTTGGTGTGACCTAAGCATTGGGAGATCAAAATTGAGAGTAGGAGTGTGCTGTAGGCCTAATGACTCTGATGAGTATAATAAGGAACTGTACAGGGAAATAGAGTGGGCCAGTAAATAGGTGAGTCTTATAATGGGGGATTTTAATTTCCCTGATATTGATTGGAATTTGTGGGTTGATCACACACACTAGCAAAGGCTTTTGTGATTTATTGGATGATTGTTTTCTACATCAGTATGTTTGGGATGTAACTAGAGGGAGTGATATTCTTGATGTGATTATCAGTAGTGATTCCTTATGCATTAAGAATCTGGAAAAAGGAACCACTAAGTGGGAGTGATGACAGTGTAATGAAGTGGGATTTACTCAAAGAGATAACTACCATCAGGGGTAAAGGGAAGGGTTTTTTCTTTCGTAAAGGCGACTACAATGGTCTGAGACAGTATTTAAATTCCACTGTGGGACAAACTGGTGATGTTACCAACAGCAAATTCAAAATGGGAAGCAATCAAAGAATTTATCTTGGAAGCTACTAGGAACTAACAACTATGAAATATTGTTGAAGATTTAGGCCTAAATGGATGTCAGATGAACTAATGAGACATATGGCAGAGAAGAAAAATGCATGGGATACATATAAATTAATGGGTGACATGGAAGCCTATGACAGATATAAGCTGGTCTGTAACCAAGTCATGAAGGATATTAGGCAGATTATGAGAAATCTTTGGCAAAGGATGCAAAGAAAAACAGAAAAGAGTTCTTTACCTATGTAAACTCTAGAAGCAAAGGGATGAATCAGATTGGTCCACTGGATATTAATGGTTCAATTCTTAATGATGCTGCTCAGGTGGCTATCAAACTAAACGAGCGTATCTACATTCACACATGAGAAGTTATTAAAGAAGGGGATTGCCGGAGGTGAAGTAAACTCTGGCAGCGAGCTAGATAAATTTGTAATAACTGAGAGGAAAGTGGAGGAGAAATTGTTGAGGATAAACATAAAAAAGGCACCTGGGGTGGTAGTAGTTAGTGGCATGTGATGAAAGAAAACAAGTGTATGAGCTTATGCAGCATCAGCCAAAAAAAAAAAAAAAAAAACACACCATTCCCTCCTTACTAATGAAAACACCTCCAAACAGCTCTCAGCCTACAAACAAACTGATTTTCAGTTCAGGAGGACAATTCTCTCACAGTAAACTGTGATAGAATTTAGCCTGCGGCAAGACCAGTAAACTAATTAAAGGAATCTCACTTGAATTCATCATTGAAAACAGGTGCCAAACAGGTCCCTCTCTACGTAGGCATTCTACCCCTGCAAATCTTGCCTGTCTACCAGGAGAAACCCACTCTTTGTGCTTCACCTACCTACCTCAGCCGAAAGGATGCCTTCCTTCCTCACCTTCTATCTTCCTCCCACCTATGAATCTCACTCTCATGCTATCTACACCCACTCATCCTCTTTTTCTTTTTCTCATGGCCTCCATCGAGAAAGCCGAGGTGACCGAGGTAGAGACCACATAGATTATAATGAGCAGCCTGGCTGACCTCCCAGTGGTGGTGGCGGGCAACGTAGGCTCCCACTAGGGGGACCTGCAGCCGAGTAGCCAGATAACAGAACAAAACGCAATACCTCATAAACCAGATGCTACACTTTACTGGCTTTTGCAGTAGTTCTGCATTTCATCAAGTACATACATGTGGGAAGCCACCCGTGGCACCTAACCCCAAATACTATGTCGTTTCTTGTTATACATATAGCTTGTCTAAATCACTGTGTAGAAGCTAGAAAACCAGATGCTACACTTTACTGGCGTTTGCAGTAGTTCTGCATTTCATCAAGTGCATACGTGTGGGAAGCCACCCGTGGCATCTAACCCCAAATACTATGTCGTTTCTTGTTATACATATAGCTTGTCTAAATCATGGTGTAGAAGTTGGTCTGAATTGCTACATTAACTGTGCTTCTGACCTATATATCATCTGCAGATTTCAACACCATACCATTAATTTTGCCATTTATTTTATTCATAATCAGAAACAAACCTCGAGGGAGCCCACTCTGAAGAATGACTATTTATAACACCCTTCTGGCTGCTGAGCTTCAGCCAATCCTCAAACCCCCCTTGCCAATTTTATTTAATTACATTTGTTTGTGACCCATTGAAAAATATATTTTCTTTAGTAGTAGTTACTGAATGAATGGAACCTGTCTTGGATTAATTTTTAGCTTTATTATTGAATTGAAAACAACCTGTTAATTATAAGCTACTAAACTTATTTAAAAATATTGAATGAAATAATGAGGGAAACCAGTAACAATAATAATATAAGTTTTTATCATAATTGAGAAAATCCTAGGTCACTCATCCCATGGATTGAAACACAAATATTCATATGGCTGAAATAATGTGAATACGGTTCACATTATTTCACATAGAAATAATGTGAACATCAATATTTTTGTCGTTAGAGACACCAAAACTCTACA